>NC_135870.1:9203492-9503492 GCF_031162955.1 Sander vitreus | reverse complement strand
TAGGGCACAATAGCATGCCTTAACACCAGTCTGGACACACTAACTCTCGAGGGAATGCCAGCTGAATACAAACGGAAAGGGGAAAGAGATGTGTGGGAGAAAAAGGGGCAAGATCTTTCAAACTTGAGTATCCTTGGAATGAAAATATTCACTTTTGTGAAACATAAAAAGTTAAAAACAGATCAGATCTCATCAAAACAGCATTATTAAATTATGTGGATTGTTTGTTTTTTTTAGTTTGGAGGGTAGAAATCATGATTGTTCTGTGTTTTAGAGATACCAAGACCTATACACTTAGTAACGTCCTGTTCATTCCTGAGAAGCTCTGTCTTGAGTGAATCAGACATGACTGTCATCAAAGCGCCCTTTGAAAGGAAGAGCAGTTACAGCAAAAGGCATTTATGTTGTCATGTCTGCACCCGACCAGTATAACTGTTTTTGAACTTTGCTCAAAGGGCTTTTTTGTTGAGCTGTACTGTATAACCCATCTCAAACCCCACCTCAAACCCCCTTTTTTCCCCTCTGTTGGATAATAAAGAGCTGCCTGGATGTCGCTAGATGTTATTTCTTGATGCTGCAAACCAGATCACTAATGTAATGGCTTCCTGATTCGTTTTGACTCACCTCAGTGAAACTTGCTGACCCGGCTCTTAAAGCAATTGTGGCTTTTTTCCGCCCTCTCTGACTCGCTCGACCCTTGACCCACTCAGGGGGTAGGTTAGGGGCCCAAATGGTGCCGCACCACGTGGAGGGCAGGAGCCAGGTCAGAGATCCACGGAAAAAGTCACTCCGAGGAAGAGAAGGTAGACAGACAGATAGATGGATGGTGGAGACGTAGGAACAACCCGTTTGTTAATGTCTAATGGCTGCAGTTTAAAATTGGTGTAGATTCATTCTCTGGCTTCCAAAGGTTTTCTGTTAAACCGTCCCATGGGGGCTGCTGGACGAGTCGAGAGGGTTCACATTACCAATATGCTGCTACTGTAGATCTTGCTTTGTTTGCTTTCAGACACAGTTGTGTTCATTTCCTCAGCAACAGCCAATGTGGACAGAAACACACACCAGCGGAGGAATTCAAAATGTTATGATACGAGATGATCTGCATTACTCATTAAGATGCCTGGCAAATGTGTGTTTGTGTGTGTGGATGGGGGGGTTGTGGAGTGTGGAGGCAACAGGGGGCAGGAAAACCACATCCATATGGTGAAGCAGCTCCACAGAGCCCCCCCCCCAACCCCAACACCAACCCCAAATACCTCACCACCCAACTCTCACACACACACAGCTAAAGTATAGGAAAATAGGTTAAAGTAGCATGAAATCTGAGGTTCTCCAGACAGACTTTGACACCCCCCCCCACCACACACCCCCAACCCCCCTTCCATGGTTTTCACAGTAGCAAAGCCACAGTCTGCATCAGCTATATTCCCAATATGATGATTGATAGAGATCTCGATCACTGTTTGATCATGTTTTTCTCCCATCTGGCTTTTCCATAGGGCGCCCCTGGTCCCCATGGAAACCCTGGCCGAGCTGGTCCACCCGGGCTCAAGGTATCTTACACACTCTTGCTCTAACTAATGATCACAAGTCAGACTTTCTTTTTTTTTAATCAAGAGCCCGGCGGCCACGTTGATTTTTCCATTACATGATGACTACTAATTTAATAAAATATTTATGATCTTCTCTTGCCTCTAATCCCACGAGAATGTGTTAGATTTTTGGTTGTTCTATATCAGCTGGAATCCATAAAGGGAACAAGGGTAATGGATCTTTATGGCTAAAGAATCAGGGCTATCTAAGTTCACGGCAGGCAGCCTGGAAGTATAAGACACTACAGTACAAACACCCTGGCACTTAATACTGTAGAGTTGTATCACTTTAACATGTGTGCTGCAGAGGTGAATGTCAGGATTCCCATTCATATTTAAAGTTCATTAAGGTTGTTCAGATTCTTGGAAGTCAGCTCAATGTAAGCTGTGAGTCTATGTTCTACCTATGCAACTGGAGTGGAGAGAAAAGGGTAGTTGGATACCAGGGGAGTTGAAGTGATTTATCAGAGTTCCAGAGAAAGACATTAAAGTGGGAAAGTGAGAACTCTAAATAAATCTGTCTAATTTTAATGTGTAAACAGGAGATGACCCTGCCCAATACAAATTCTCTACATCCTTCATCTGATTGTCTGGACTGATGTATGCTTTAGCAAACACCCTTGACCTCTGGTACGGTGTGCTCAGAGTGAGGAGCACTACCGCTTTTTAAAGTGCATTATGAAAATGCCTTGCATAAATGACAACTGTGCAGCTGCCCTGCCCAGAGCCCTGACCTCCCCAGGTCACCCAAACAGACAGTATTTGTCCTTGTCTCGCTGACGTAATTTATATCATTCTCTTCACTTTTTGCAATCTTATTCCCATCATTATGCACCTGGTTCTTACCCTTATCTTATCCTACATGCTTATCTTTTATTTACTTAAAGGAATAGTTATATATACATATTACTTGTTTTCTTCCTAGATGAGAAGATAGATACCATCTCGAGTGGTATCTATCTTCTCATCTAGGTCTCAGAAAGGAAGCAAATAAGCGTATTAACCCAAATTTAAAAGTCTTCCTCTAAGAGCTAACAATATCCATCACTAATAAGGCTCAAATTGGAGGCAACGGTAGAGGAAGTGTAGCTTAGCATAAATACTGGAAACAGCATAAACAGCTAGCCTGGCTCCTTCCAAAAGTAACACAATTCACTTACCAGCGCCTCTAAACCTCACTAATTAACACATTACATCTTGTTTGTTAAATCCGTACAAAAAAAACAAACAACTAAGTTTGTGGTTTTAAGTGCCAGACTATTGTTTAGCTGGGAGCAGTGAGCCTGGAGGAAGTCACCACACCTGGGCCAACAAAGTCATTTGTGAGCTTTATAGGCGCTCAGTAAGTGGACTTTGTATTAGATTGTGTAAGTATTTCAAAAGGTTGAACTATTCCTTTGAGATGCATATCATGTAATCATAGAAAAGTCCCTGGTAAATAATAATGATAAAAAAGGGTAGATAGTAAAAATGTTAGTCAAACAAACACGTCAGATCCAAGAGCACTCAAGGAACACTAATGAAGTGATAATGGAAAAAAGTGGAGCAAGTATTTGAAACCGTGCCTCAGTGAATGAAGAGTAAATTCTCGGCGGAGTGGTGCAGAGCAGACTTCTTCTACCTGGCAGTAGTGTTGAGGGAATGAGTCTGAAGCGTTTGATGTCTGGAGGTGCACTGCGATCTTTTCTCTTTCATCGTTGAAACGAAACAAAGTTGTAAATAGCAGGAGTCCATGCACTCAGCACTCAGTCTAATTTCCGATCCATAGCTTTGATGTGCTGAAGCCCCATTATTGTTACTTGCTGACAATGAAGCTTGCTGTGTGTGACTGGAGGGGCACTGAACCCACGTAATGCACTGCGCCTAAGAAAAGCATCTGTAATGTGAATAACTAAATCCAGCTGTTTTTCATCATTTGTAGCTTCCTATTATCTAGTATGGGATTTCTAGAGCCAAGCTTTTGTAAGCTTAACCCTTTGTCCAAAGGAAATGTGTTGGCCATGAATCTATTTATTAATATGATTGTTAGTCAGATACTTTCAGAGATTTGGGTTTTTCACCCATACAAAGTCCTCCTTTGTGTTTTTCTTTTGATCAGGGGAGAAAAGGAGACCCTGGCATGTCACCTGGGCCAGCATCAAAAGGAGAGAAGGTATTGCGTCCCCCCTTTTCTTACACACTACATTAATTTGTAACAACGTCCTGCTTGGCAAGGTCCTAGCACATTTATGATTGCTATTTATGCAACCACTCATTGCTGCATTAGTGCCTTTTGACATTCTCGCTTTATGTTCTAGGGAGACTCAGGGATTCTTGGCCCGGTTGGACTGACTGGCCAGGAAGGTCGGAAGGTAAGACCGAACAATACACCTAAATACCCTTGCACCAAATTCTTTCCAATGCTTGCCATAGGAGCTCCCATTTACCACTTGATGTTGTGAGTAAAATGGTTACATCTGCAAACTTTGAATAGGTAGGCCCTTGTTAAGTTTGGGAAAGAAATAAAGTTTGCATTGGTCATTGTCACCATTTCATCACCCTTTTCTTTTTTGTGTGTGTGTGTGTGTGTGTGTGTGTGTGTGTGTGTGTGTGTGTGTGTGTGTGTGTGTGTGTGTGTGTGTAAACCCACTCTTCTTTGTAAAGATCTCTCCTTGTTTCCTCCTCCTTAATTCTCTCTTTCTCTTTGTGCTGTGCTCACCATTTTTCCATCTGTGTTGGCTGTATTCAGCACAGAGGGTTTTTAATGCTGGCAGGAAGGATGTCATGAGGGATGAAGGGGGGGTTGTCATCAGGGATACAAGGATGGGGATCATGCACTCGTGCGCTCAAACACAAAATCCCCAGTGTCTTAGATGACTGATTCATGAGTGTAGGGAAGAAAAAGTGTGACAGAGCTTCTGGTAGACAGGAGTGGAACAAGAGTGAGTCCAATGGGAAAGTTTGAGTTGTGTATGTCTCTAATTTCACGATTGTGTGCATGCATTCCTGCGTGTTTGTCAGTGTTTGTGCATATAAAACAGACATCAATTAGATACAATAAAGCAGTGATGCCCAACAAGGGGTAAATATACCCCAAGCGGTACTTCTGCAGTTACCAGGGGGTTAGTCTATATCCTTGACGTTACACTTCCGAGATTGCTGCAGTGCCGCAGGAAATTCCGCCGGATGCATGCATTTTCCGTTTCCTTCAGTTTTCTTTGTGTTGGAATTTTAATTTCGGTGGATTAATAAGGGCTCTGCAGGGTAAATTGAAACAGCTAGCTAGCTTATTTGTCCAATCTGAGTTTTCTCTCGCACAGCTATTTTGCAGCGGCTCTGTGCGGAGCTAAAGAAATGCCATTAAACCAGAGCACGTTTTCCTCCCATCCCCGAATGCTATGTGGAGTAGCCAGACCCTCCTTCAGCGCACTTTGGAGGAGGGTCTGGCAAAGCGAAACTACCAGGGGGTAAGTGGAAAAATGGTAGAGTAGCTCTGTTAATTGAATGTGGAAAAAAACAGACATAAACACCAACTAGTTAGCTTGTAAGTAAGCAGATACGTTTAGTAGGCTAATGGTTGGCATAGTTAGCTAAAATTAACAAACAGTTTAAATAGTTAGCTAAAAGTAATGGATAAGCAGTTCAAATAGTTAGCTACAGCAAGAGATAAGTAGTTGAAATAGCTTGTGTTAAATGTATTGGATAAAGCGTTGATAGTTAGCAGTTGAAAAAAATTACTAATTGACCAAACCGACCTAAACTATTTATTTTTAAAAATAACAGCAATCATGCTGTGAATAATAGTGTTAAATAACTTCCAGATTAAAATCACACACACACACACGCACACACGCACGCACACACACACACACACACACACACACACACACACACACACACACACACACACACACACACACACACACACATGATTTTGAACATGAAAAATGGGTTCTTGAGTTCATCAGACAGGGCTGTGGGCTTAGTCTGGGATCCACTGCAATACAAGACACAATCACCACACTGTCTTGATGCTTAGTCAGTCTTCTGTGCTCCTCAGGTCTGAAGTAAAATAATCTGTTTCACTTCACTTAAACAATCCGATGTAAACACATGTCTCATGGTGGAAGAAGAAGATCATAGACTGCTTTCAGTCACATGCTGTATCAAATAGAATTGAGCCCACTGATGCACACATTTCAAACAAAGTAGAATAATTAATTGAGTTATTAAATATAGCAGGTAGATTGTATGTATTTCAGAGGTGCAGAGGTGTAAAGTGCCTCTGCATGTATTCACTGACTTCCCAGAGCCACAGTGCCCTGTAACAGAGTGTCGGACTCTACTTGGATGGCTGCCTCAAGTTTAACATATGGCTTTAGTTAGGAGTCTGCTTTTCTCTGTGTGTCTCTGTGTCCAGTTGTATGTCTCTGTCTTTCTCTTTCTCACACACACTCAGTCAGAATGGAAAATGTAAAGCTGGTGGAAAACATTCGCAGATTTCTTTCAAGCTAAATGAGTCTTAGCAGTGATTTGACGCCTATCAGAAAGTTAGACAGTGGCATGTGAATCAGAGCTGCAGATGAGAGTGTAAAACATACAGCTGAGACAAGCCACAAATTGTTGTCTGACATGAAGGTAAGATTACCTGACACGGACAGAAACTGAAAGGGCATAGCCTACTCCCTACCTGTTTACACTTAGATGAGCAGTGCAAATGCTCTGTAACTTGTCTTTTATGAAGACCAAGTGTACATTATAGCTGCCACTTAGGAGTATATTAGAACGGCACATCATCACTATGGGAAGTTGTTGCCATGGCATCTTCATCAAAACACACTCCGACATCATCACAGCATGCCTCAGGTATTGGTCGATGGCCCACAGACATGATGACTGTAAAGGAAACTTGTTAAATTAGCCGCAAGGAGTCAGCTTCCTTTCCGAATACAAACACTGAGTGGCTAGTTAACCCGTTTGAGTGAAACGATGTACAATAACTTCTCACAGGTCTCAGCTGTGCTTCACACACTGTTGATGTTAATGAATCTTGATCCTACATGCCTACACATTGCACCACTATGACAGAGATGTGAGTCAATGTCCAAACTGTTCTGTGGTAGCGCAGACTGTCTAGAAACAGGCTTTGTTTTGTTCTGTTCGCTTTGGGTCCGCTCAGGTGGAAAGTCCCAGGCGTGTCCTGTCCTGGTGCAGGTCTCTCCACTGAGGCCTGCTGCAAGGTTAATACAATATTGAAAAGCAATGACTTTTTTTGCAATTACATTGCAGTGGCAGTGGTGGGCCCCCCTGAAACACCCATGTGCTTTTTGTTCCTCTTCATACCTCTCGAGCTGTTCGTTTCACTCGCTTGGCTCGGTACTCTGAAGCTGTGGTTTCGGAAAACGGGACAACAGCAGCTTTTCCTCTGTTCTGCTCCGTATTTTCCCTTCCACTTTGTATGTCTCGCTCACACACGCACGCACACACACACACACACACACACACACACACACACACACACACAGGCTTTTTATCAGCCTTAGGTTGACTCTTCATCTGGGAATTCTGGAACTGCTGGTTTTCCATGGAAAACGTTAATGGAGAAAGCAGTAGTGCTTTGAACGTGAGATAGGAGAGTGTGATTTTACACCGCCAGACAAGCCAAGCATGTTCTGCTCTGTACAACATTTGTTCTACCAAGTACACTCTGAATGGCTTTTCAGTATGGTAGGCAGGGTCAGGGAGAGGGAACACACACACAGGGCCAAACCTCAACTACAAGGCCACATTACAAGCCACACGTCTTACCTTACTGCCTCCATCCTTCTTTCCTCTACGTCTATTCCCACAGCTAGTTGATCTGTGTCTTCTCACTGTTTGTCTGCCTTTTCTACATCTGTCTTTCACACTATGACTGCTTTTTCCCCCTTAAAGCCAAGACATATTGTACAGTAGCATTGTGACTTAGCTTTGCAGAATTTTAAATACACATTCTTACAGTTTGCTTTCATATATTTAAAATGAAGTGCTGGTACTGTTTGTGTTGGTATTTGTTAATATATTACTTTGTCTCAGTACCCCTAGAGTTTTTAGGGTCCGCTATTATCAGTGGACCGTACCTAATCATATTATGTCTATATACTTTGGTGGATGTTGATTACAGGAATAGTTTGACATTTTGGATAATATGCTTATCGCCAAGAGTAAGATGAGAAGATCAAATTACTCTTGTTTAAGAATATAGCTAGTCAGGATGCTGTTAGCATAGCTTAGCATGAAGAAGTTACTGCACCCGGCTGTTCGCAAAGAAAAAGCAGGTAAAGCCCAGTAAAGTCAAAAATTGACATTTTTACATTTCTGTTTGCGAAGATCCAGGACTTAGCATCGACAACTTCTCAGTCCCTCCCCCCCCTTTCTGCTAAAGCCCAAAATGGTCTCCTAAGCCCCTCCCCCCACAAGGGAGAATGAATGTGTGTGCATGAGCAGTGATTGACACGCAGTTAGACACACCCCCCCCTGGCCCTGTTTGGTGCATCTGAACAGGGAGCTGTGGATTTTTGCAAATCGCACTACAGGCTGTTGGTGGTGCCAGAGGAGCCGGATGTTGTTTTTTTTTAAATAACCTGCTTCATGTAGTTCTACTCGAACATAGGGTCAGTTTCAGCAAATATGTTGCTGTATATGTATAAACAGTGTATATGTATAAAGTTAGTTTTATAAGTCTTACCTACTGCACCTTTAAACAAATGAGCGTTAGGGGTGCTGGTAGGTGTATTTGTAAACCTTGGACAGAGCAATGACAGCTGTTTATCTGAAAAGAATGTATTAGGTCAGAGTTGCAGGCAGTTATTAAGACTACTTAAGAGTAATAGTGTTGGGGCGACCTCTAGCTCACCCAGTAAGAGCATTCACCCCATGTTGGCTGAGTCCTGCAGCGGCGCATGGTTCAAATCCAACCTGCTGCCCTTTGCTGTCATCCCCCATCTCTCTCCCCTTTCATGTCTATCCACTTTCAAAATAAAGTGAAAAGCCCCAAAAATAATCTCTTAAAAAAAAAAGAGTAATAGTGTTGTCCCAAAAAGTCAGTTAGAGAGTCAATATGCAGCTACAAAAGTCAGTCAGCTAATCCATAAACACTCATGTTGAGTAAGTTTCTATTCTGGGAAAATATGACTGTCTTGAGACACATTATATTTGGGATTTGTTTATAAAAGAATGCCTACATGTGCTTTTCACATATGTGCTATACATACATGTGTGAGGATTTTAGGGTCAATGATGGGTGATATTGTGCATAGACCTCTTTGTATTTTCATTGCGTCTTATGACACAGTGAAACATTTGTGTGTAAATGTACTACAATTTAATCTTCACAATTGCTATTGCTGACTAGATAAGATGTTATACAGATCATTTTCTTTTCAAACTAAGTCCAAACCATAGTTGTCCTAACAAGAACATCCTACAAATACAAAGTAGTATTATCTTATGTAATTTCCCTTCAGGGGCTAGACAGTGTATTAATCACCCTTTATTTATTGTACGACATTAATCTGTCTGAAGCTCCCCAAGACCTGTTCCAAACCAAACTCTCTCCATTTAGTTTCTGCCCACTGTTCAAACTAACAAATCCACATGTTCATCATCATTGTAATTATGGGAGAATTCAAATCAACCATCATTTTCTTTGCATGTTTCACAAGAACTGCAACAAATCAGTGCTCCATCTTCCACCATGCTAGTAGTTTAATAGTGATACTGCATGCAAGCACAACATGCTGCTGAAATTGCGGTTCAGACGGGGATGAGATGAGGGATGTTTTTCCGCTGGGAAGATTTCAACCAAATTGTTGGGTTTATGCAGTTGTTTGTTACGTATGTGCCCGCCAGACATCCGCATGCAGGGTTTATGTTCTGCTGTACATGTATGCAGCTAGACGATTGCCCTGAGCAATCATCAGGCAGGGAGAGAGAGAGGCGGAAAGATGAAAGCAGAGATGAATGAGATGAGGAGTATATTTCTGCTACCAGTGCGCTGTCCAGTGGAGGCAGACAGTGGACACATATAGTAAATACAGTTGTAAGCAGACACGAGGCTTGGGCTCATTTGAACACCCACAAAGTTAGTAGTGTGTACAGAGTAGCTAGTAACGAGTCAGAAGAATGACATGTCTTTTGCAGACACAATATCTTTTATTTAAGTTCTCAAAATGTGCTTAACGTTCCCTGGGGCAGTCCTTGGTTTAGTGGGGTAGGATTAGGGGGTGGGGTGTGTTGTGTTACAGGGTGCTATGAAAAGCATTCTGGTGGGTTTATCTGATTGAACACACATGCTCATTAAGAAAGTGGCACTGTAAACACAGGTGGACCAGTGGGAATAGCTGCTCTCATAAGCAAGCTCATAATAAGTGAGATAAGGATCTGAGATGGTTTGGCTGGGGTTGGGAGGCAATGCTTAATGCCCTGTGTGTGTGTGTGTGTGTGTGTGTGTGTGTGTGTGTGTGTGTGTGTGTGTGTGTGTGTGTGTGTGTGTGTGTGTGTGTGTGTGTGTGTGTGTGTGTGTGTGTGTGGCTCGTGGACCTCACAGCACAGCCTGGGAACATAGGCCGCTACACATGTTTGTACTATAAGTAAGCCATGTAATAAGATGACGGTGTACAGGTATCTGTGTGTCTATTTTTTTTCCTGTCCTGTTTTTGACATGCGTATGTGTGCACACATGCAGGGGTTTAATTGGGATTTGTTATGTGGAGGGACTCTGTGGGTTCAGGGTTGCTAGCTACCAAAGATTGGAGGCCAGGCCTGCTGCAAACTATCTTGTGTTTAAGTTGTAGTATCATTTTGTAAAAGCAAACATTTTTTAAGCAGAATATCAGAGCAATTTACATTCCGTCAGTTTCGGAACCATTTTTCTCCCTACCTTGCCATCCACATATCACTCGCTGCCATTTGTGCTGTCAGACTGACTGACAAGTGAGGTCGCTTCTTCTTCTTTTTTCTGATTTATGGCAGGTTGCAACCAGCGTTAAGGTGCATTACCACCACCTAGACTAAGGTTAGGAAAAAGGACAACCTGTGAAAGTTCTGATGTTCGCACGTTCTTGCATCACCTTATTTGGGCTATGTTGCTCTAAAATATTGTGTTTTAATCATTGTTTGAATTATTAAGACCGAGAATTGTGTAAAAATATATGAATTGTGGAGCTATGCTAACTTAAGCGCCCCCTGATGACATAGAATAGTTTTTTTTTAGAATGCCATGAGAATGACATCAGGTCACTACATCTCCTGAAAAGTGGAGAAGTAGATGGAAAACAGAGATCAACCAAAAGGAGAAAATTAGGCTAGTGGCAACAGATTCAGATTCAGACACATGAAGGCAAGTCAGACAAACACAAATTCATCAACACGTTATTATAACTGTTACCAGTCATCAAATGGAAATCTTCGAAACGTCTGTTCTCTCTACAACACTGCTTACCAACAGGGCTTTCACAAAATTATGGAAAACACACACCTTTCTGCTTGTGTTACGGAAGTGGTCTGTCGGCACCTGGTGACATCTTTGTTTGTTTAATGTGTATTACTCATGTATTTTCATCCCAGTCTTTTCCTCCTAGTGGTCTTTTGATGATGTGCAACAGATGATGTGAGGTGATAGTGAGGCAGAAAGGTTCTCCAACAGAAAGCTTGGATTTGTGTTAGAAGCAGAGAAAATTGTATTTTAGTTTAATGATTAGGTCTGTGATGAAAAAATATCTAAAACGAATATTTATTTTATTTGAACTGTAATATTGGCAACAAATGTATTGTTGACACAGTTGCCGTACCTGTTTAAGTACTACAGTAATTGTGAAGTATAATGCTGACAATGGCAGTTTAAAGTGCTGGTGTGACGTTGTAAGCCAGTGAGAGTGATCATGTAACATAATGAGAACAAGGATGCTGTGTCCTCTCCCCCTGCTCAGGGAGTCTTGGCTTGGTACTCTGGAGCTGTGGTTTAGGAAAACGGGACAACAGGAGTCTTTCCTTTCTTTGCTCTTCTGTTTTTGTTTTATTTTTTTCCCCCCTCTTTCCTCTTATTTCCATCTTG
Organism: Sander vitreus; assembly: GCF_031162955.1. NCBI lineage: Eukaryota > Metazoa > Chordata > Actinopteri > Perciformes > Percidae > Sander > Sander vitreus. Next base: position 9,491,828 of record NC_135870.1, on the reverse strand, counting down.
CTCTCGCACTCTATCAAACTGTGGTCTGGAAAGGAATGTCTTCCCAACTTTGATTTAGTTGTTCTCCACTCTTTGTTGGGGGCCTTTCGTTGCTAGAGTCAGCAGAACTGTAGAAAAGCACTATGTCAGGCTGTATTCAGTGTTGTAGTCTGCTCTGCAGGCGGAGGGAGGGACCTGCTATCTGACTCAAACAGGAAGGCATTTATATCCTCAACATGCCATGATCCTGGCACGGCCTTACGAGCACCATTTCTCTATGAACACGGCCAATGGAAAGTCTGATCCCTTGACAGAAGGGCAGATTGATTCCTTGCATATGGCACTGGACTTGTCTGTCTGCCCTGTTATCGTTGACATGCATATTTTACTTTGCACAAAACTACGCTTGTTGCTTGTCAGGTTTTTTTGAATTCTGAATTTCTGTGTTTTCTTTCACCTGTCCATAGGTATATGCTTCAACTAACTTCCCATGCCTCTTTATGTTTGTCTCTTTAGGGACAGAAAGGTTACCCTGGTCCACCTGGACTCCCTGGTGAGCCTGTAAGTATCTTTCTCTATTTCATCGATACCTTTTTCCCTGGCTTTAATACTATGTAAATGCTGTTCTCCCATGTCACTGCTATTCTTTACACTTCCATTAATCCCACATTTGGAAAATAATTCAACATTGAATTGAAACTTGCAACTTATGCCAAGATGATGTAATGTTTTTGTCCTTGTTTCTTGCTTATATATACAGTATATAACATCCCTGATGCACACCCCATAACCTGCACTTTGTGCATTTGCCCCAATGAGTGTATGTAGTCCACCATCAAGGCCCTTATCAATGACTAATCCCTTATATTCTCACGTCTCACCTCATTCTTTAAAAGATCAGTCGTCATCCACTCTATCTGTGTGTATGTGTGTGTTTGTGTGCACGCAGCAAGCATGCCTGAGGTAAAGCCAGATTAGATTAGCCTGCAAAAAGTAGTACTGAAGTACTGGTGAGGATAGACATCTGGCCAAAGTGCTGTGCTGCAGCGGTGCTCTCCAGGATATCAGAAAGCGATGCCAAAGAGAGAGAAAATAGAGAGAAGAGAAACGGGAACAAGCCAACTAGGCCAACAGTGACACACTCACGGCTATAACACTGCAGCTTTGGAGAAAGTTTTCCTTTGTGTGACTTTCTGTATTTGGACAACGTTCGGCCTCTCCTACAGCATGTTACCTTGATGCTATCTCAATCTTGTGTGTGCATGTCATTTCTCTTATAGTCTCTTTCTCATCTATCTGTCCCTCTTTCTTTAAACTAGGGAAATCAATTCAACAAACTCTTTTATTCACTGCAACAAGTGGGAGGAGACATGACTCTGGCTGTTTAGTCCAGCCCAAAAGGACTATTTTAAGTATGGCACATCCAGCCTCTTGTCCAGAGCTATTTTCAGTCGGGCTGTCAGGGTCATACTACTGTTGGTATTAAGGAAAGGCCTGAGTCATGGAAAGCAGAGTGGAACATTTTCCTCATTGTCACAGGGTTTTAAGCTAGTCCCTGTTCTCCGTGTAACGTCACCTGCTCAGGGAGTTCCCGCACTACTTATCCTGGAGGAGTACTCTTGCTCTCTCACCGCCATGTCCTGTCACTCTGTCCATCCTTCGAACACCCCCTTCTTTCCCACAGAGCTGCTACTGATGGTGATGATGATGACAGCTCTAGCCCGTAGTCTGAATCACCGTAGCAGCAGTGATAGAATAATAAGCACAACTGTTTGGCAGTGTGGACTCTCCAGCTATTAAGAGCAAGACCAGCTGGTGTGCATAAAGTGTTGATACGTCTTTGTTACTGTAATACGCCATGGGCCGTGCTCAGAGCCCTACTGCTGGCCAGTTAAAGATCTAAACCTCATTCAGCTAAAATCTTGTCTGGTTTTAACTGGCTGCATTATGCACTATATTTATCCAAGAGAGGGAATGGCAAGCAGTGCACATGGCTGCACATCCGGAGTGTGTCAAAGGAAGTTATACATGAACACTTCGCTCTGCGAATTTTAGATACAATCTGCTGCACACACACACACGCATGCACGCACGCACGCACACACACACACACACACACACACACACACACACACACACACACACACAAACCACACTCCTAATTAGCTTCTATGCACAGTCCACATCTCATTAACTCTTAGCAGTAACCATGAGTCCTGGTACCCAAGAGATATACTTGGTAGGAATGGTAGTACATTTACTCAAGTACCGTACTTAAGTACCAGTTTAAAATACTTAAGTATTCATCATGCCGGAGATGTCCCTCATTTCGGCTTGATGTCCGTTACCTTCCACTTTCTTTGTGTTGGCATTCTAAACTCCGGTTGATTCATGAGGACTATGGTTAACTGCTCCTTAGATCTCTGCAGGGTAAATCCAGACAGCTAGCTAGACTATCTGTCCAATCTGAGTTTTCTATTGCTGGACTAAAACAACTTTTGAATGAGCACATGTTCCACTAAAACAAGTTCCTTCCCGAGGCTATTTAACAGAGGCACCGTCATTGTGTCCGGCGCCCCCGAAGACGATTGTGATTGGTTTAAAGAAATGCCAATAAACCAGAGCATGTTTTTCTCCCATCCCCGAATGTTGTGTGGACTAGCCAGACCCTCCTCCGCGGCGCTGTGGAGGAAGGTCTGGCAATGCGAGACTACAGTAATAATAATATAAAGTATAACAGTATATCATTCACAGGGGCATTTAGTACTTTTGATACTTTGAGTTCATTTTGCTGATAATAGCTACACACGTTTAGCATGCAAACACTCCTTCAATTCATAACCTTGTTATACAGTAGTTGGCTCTTTTAACTGTAGCTCCTGTGCGCTGTCTCCTTCTTGGAAACTGTCTGCTACTGTGCAGAATGGCCTGCCTGTGTTTGCTTTACTGTCATTTTGATCACCCACCCCACCTCTCTTCATCACCATCTCACCTTCATCTCTCTCTCTCTCTCTCTCTCTCTCTCTCTCTCTCTCTCTCTTCCCTGCAGGGAGAGCAAGGTCCAGTCGGAAGCCCAGGTGCCAAAGGTTATCCTGGCAGGCAGGTGCAGTAAATCCTCTGCTGTGACTGGTACAGTTGTAGTCAGTGCCATAGTAAGGGCAGATGGCCAAGTGGAATTAGGTTATGTTGTACAGCTGATTTGGAGGATAGTATATATATATATATAATAGTTGGGTAAATACTGTATAGAGGCGTTGAAATATAAAAAAGAAAAAAAAGAAAAAGAAATGAAGTGATCCTTGAGAACATTATCACAAGCTGCAGCCTCATTAATTACCATAAAGCTGAATGGGTACATTTATTGCAGAGCTACCATATTGGAATGTATTTTGTTGTACCTGTTATTGTGTTCACCCTCTCTACAGTATGTGGGTTTACTGGCATATTTACAAGGAACTGTATACATAATAAAAGTAACAAAATTAATTGGATAGAATGCTTAAATGTGTTTGATAGACTGTAAGTCTTTGGCCTGCCACTTTTTCATGCCATCATGATGCACAATGACAAACACATTCACAGTGTATTTTAGAAAAACATTACAGTATGTGTTGAGCCGCTGAAATAAATTTCCTCTCTTTGTTTTACAGGGTTTACCCGGGCCTATAGGACCAATGGGGCCTAAAGGTGTTCGGGTAAGTTAACTCCACGTCTTCCCTTCAAGTTTGTCGCTCAAGTTTGATTTTATCTGTCTAAATTACTAACATTTGTTCTTTGACAGGACCATTGAACATGTTTATAGGGAAGGCAGTCAGCCTGACAGCTTTCTGACACTTTTTATTATGTAATATTTAGAGGAGACTCAGTTAAGACACGTAGAAAGATGTTTAATTAAAGGTTGCAAACTGTTGGTATTTTGTGCTGTAAACCTGTTGTTGCATGAGGACATGCATGTGCACATAGATGCAACAACATCCAACGTGCATGCATGTGTGAGAGCATGCATGCACTTTGGTGGCATCCATCTCTGCACACATAAACACATCCATACACACTCACTCAACCAGCGTGTGCCACTGTTAATAGTATGCTAAACTTGGAGCCTTTACTTGTAATGTAAACAGTGTATTACTGTATACAGACACTTACTGAAAGACTGGCTGTTGATAAGCCTTTGCATACAAACACACACCCTTGAGGTACACAAAAAAAACAAAAAACACTCACAGACACAAACAGGGATTTTTATGTTGCGTTCCAATAAAGGTTCTTTATCAGCTTCCCTTGGCTGCACCAAAGCCTCCCCTGCCCCCACTGGCTGGAATTTCCTGTTTAAGCTCCTATGAGGCCCTGCTGTCTTAAGGAGGCATTCTAGTCCTCTCTCTCTCTCTCACTGAACCACCTTTCCAAATATTCTGCACTCTCTTTTGCAGCATACTCCATATTGTGTGCCTGTAAACCAACCCAACTCGTGCTTGCCTGAGACTAGCATCTACCTGTTCCTTCACTGTTCAACTGTTGTGGTGTTTGTGCTTGTGTTCCTGTGTGTGTCTCCCCCTGCACCGACAGCTCAGTGTGATGTCCTGGCTATCTTCAGAGATCCCTGGCGTGAGGGTATGTGCCCTTGGACTACATCGTGGAAGCCAGCACCATGCAGTCCATGGGCATATACACTTGCCTCATGGCTTGGTTCTTCATGGAAGTCCACCCTATCCATGCTGGACCCTCCACCCCTGAAACCCAGCCCTAGAGCCAATGGGAGTTGCTGTTCCTCCTGCTGCTTTTGTGGCATCCAAATACTCACATCCCATATTCCTCCTCTCTCTTCTTTTTTCCACCTTCCTCTCTCCTCTCCTCTCCTGCAGGGTTTCATTGGAATCCCGGGGCTTTTTGGCCTGCCTGGGCCTGATGGCGAAAGAGTGAGTTCTTGTCAAATGTGTATTTTTCTTTCAAGCACACTCAATAATTGCAAAAATGTACAGTGACCAACTGAACCCAGGTAATGGGCCCTATGAGATGAATGACTGCCTGTCTTGCCATTTCATTCAGCTGTCTTAAGTGAGTGTGTATGAGGCTGTGTGGGAGTGTTGATGACTCATATGATAAAAGCCCCCTTTTAGAGCCTTTGAACTGCCTGAACTCATCAAGGCCTGCTCCTTCTGTACAGCCTCTAAAACATGAAGCGATTAGCCAACTTATGACATGCTCCAAGAGGTTGCGTCAGCGCAGGGCAGGCTGTAATCAGGATCTCTCCAGCCAGCCTGCGAGATCACTCATACCTTAGCTCCACACAGCAGACTGTGTCTGCCTGTCTTCTCCCAGGAGAAACTGGTGTTTATTTAACATATATACTGTATCTATGAGATGGAGCCCTAAATTCCTCATAATAGACTGGGAAAATGTTGGATAGGCTGCAATCAGCTTTTCCTCACATCTGTTGAAGCAGGAGTTTAGAGAAGCTTACAGCTTTGGCTTTTTGATTGTGTGTTTTGGTCTTGAATCAGTTATGCTAAAGAGTGTTTTTGGTTTTGGTTTTGATATGGTTTTTACATATTGTCTTTCTTCTTTGTTTTTCTATCTTCCTTGAACCCTTTTCTTTCCCTCTTCTGCTTTGTTTTCTATTCCACCTCTGCTCTCTCTTGTTTTAATTTTCAGGGCATTCCCGGTGAACCAGGGAAGAGGGGCAAGATGGGTAGGCCGGTAAAGTTTTGTCTCAACATACTTTACAGATAATCTTTTCAAATTGTGATGAATTGTGCTTGGCTTACTGTGAATGTTTCATCTGTTATCAGTGATTTTTTTTAAAGGATAAGACTCATTTGGGGAGATGGTGACAGATATCAAACAACGTTCAAGTGAGGCAATGATTAAATTAGCATCACAATGAAGTTTCATTCTTCTATTTGGGTCATATTAAGAGCTTTTGCTGCAAGGCAAACAACACCTACACTACACGTGAAAATTGATAAGGTCTGGATTTACGTCATTGTGTCAACACAATATTTCCATGGTGGTTGGAAGGGTTAACTGCAGCCTGAATACATATGGAGTCCCACCAGCCGCATTTCGAGGTCTTGGATGCAACAAGAAAAAAGGCGTTTGTTGGAATAAAGGGCTTTTGGTCCCCCCCAGCATGGAGCCAAGCCATTTGGAGGAAGCCGTCGGATCTGTTGTGTGTGTCAGATAGTGTTCAAAAGTCAGTTTGACAGACTGTTTGAGAAAGAGTGTGTAACCCTGAAACTCACTACTGAGGTCATTCTGCAGCTGTTTCTTATTGGCTTTTCAGTAAATAAGGCATTTATAGACCAAAATGTCTGAACACACGCAAGCCAGTGTCCACTTAGTGTGAGGTTCTGAGAACTGCAGCTTATTCTGTAATTAGATAAATGTTTAGGAAGTAGCTGTGGCTTTGGATTGCATGTTTGCATCCGATTTTTCTGTTGTGTCCCCACTCAAATAGGGCTGCATTCTAAAACTCGTGAGCTTATTCAGTTTTTCTGCAACAAGACCTTGTTAAGGCCATTTTGTTTTGGCACAGGTCATGCAAAACTTAAAGTAGTCACTATTCATATGGAAGTGCTGTCCTCACATCTTGGTCTTATACTGCTCCAAGCACATCCTGGATGATTTTATGACAACCGTAGGACTGCTATTCAAGGCCAAAAACAAATTAATGACAGTGTATCACAATCCATAACATTGTTTATGCAGTTTCACAATAAAAAGAATAGAGTAGCAGGGAGTCCTGTAATTTTGATAATTTAAAAAGGCCACTTTAAGTGCTACAGCCCCTTATAGCTGACGTGTAAACACAAGTGAAAAAGACACAAATTATCATCTTTTGATTTCAGTGGCCCTGCATGGAAAATGGAAAGCTAGGACACTTACAAGATGATCCCTAGGAGATCATCCCTCCCCTCCCTGGCAGAGGACGAAAGAACAGAAGAACTAAACTGCAGCCAGACATTTAATGGCCATACACGCACAGTGCTTTTGCTCTGTCGAGGAAACACACACACACACAGTCTGCAATCCACCAAAGAGCGATGAGGGAATAGATATATCTAAAACAGTGGAGAGCCTAAAATGTTTCCGAAGTGCATCGCCAAGAGTTCTGCACTCAACTTAACTTTCTTTAGAGTTTGTTTGTCTTTTTTAAGGTTGTCTTTATCAGGCTCATCAGTTGCAGTTCTTTCACATCAACCCGGTATCTGATTGCTGCTGCGGTGTGTTACTATTTGATCTCCAAGCTGAAGAACAGGGTTCTCTCACATCATGTTAAAGCAGGCTTGTATGACTCTCATCAAAGGCTTTTTTAAAGTGCTGTACTTGGCAAAGAGACGTTTCCCACATTTGTCCTTAGTTTGTCCGGCAGCTGTGACAGCTGTATGATTCATCCTTTGGGTCACTGTCATGCTTCATAGATTTCTGCTGCACTTGTGCTTCCCCCTGTGCGCACAATCTCTTAGAACCATAAAGCAGTCCCATGCAGTGTTTTGGTGGGATCCCAAATTTTGACCTAATAGGAACAGAAAAGAGTTTTTTGTTACACTGTACAATTACAATTACAGCATTTAGTAAGTTTTGTCCATGTCATTGACCTGATGGGATGTGTCAGTGAAAATTAGCATACCATCAGTCACAAGGATTTATTTTTGTTTGAATATGAAGTCAAAAATATCCAAAACTGCAACTCAAATACAAACAGTTACATTTAGTCAGCATATTCTATTCTAAAGCAAGCCACAGATTAAAATAAATATGCATGCTGTTTATCTAAAACATCTCTACTATTACAAAAATAACTGCCATTTTCTGAAGGTATCTACAGTAATTACCATTTTGGAACAATGTGTGGAGGCCACAACAGCAGGACCTAGTCATTATGAGTGTTTCTGGATGGTCTGGGTTTAAGATGCATTGGCTCTTGTGCTTTCTGCAGATGTGGTTTGTCTTTGCTTCACCACCAACTGTTAGCATACCTCAGATTAGCATCCCGTTTACTGCTAAATGGACAGAGTAATTACTTGGCGCTCTCTTGTTGCATTTAGAAAGTGTATTCAGCCTAAATAGAACAGTTGTTTGCCCACACCCTACAGCTGATAGATTTAATGCATATAATGGGACAATTATGCTCTTAGTTTGTACATATTTCAGATTGCTTTATATCTAATGTTATGTTTGACTCAGACAAATTGTTATAATTGCTGTGGAATTACAGTAGCAGCACTCTTGGTTGTGTAACAGTCAGCGGTATTTGTGAACACATGCTCTGTAAATTTGACTCCATGGTTAAAGACATAATTATTTACTCCATAATTTCCATAATTTAAACACACCCTCCTCCAATGAAAAGCACATTTTTGTCATATTTTACAAGTGTCTTTAATTCTGTAATTGCAGAACTATATATGCAGTAACTATTTTTACTGTACATTAAAGCGGCTGTAACCAAAATGTTTTTTTTATTAACAATAGATCAAATTACTACTTTTATGTGATTTATCTTCCCCTCAGCTCTATGGAGATTTATAGCATCTTTCAGCTCATTGTTTTGGTTTTATGGTACATAACTTTACTGTTTTGTTTCACCGTCAGTACTCTCATAGTTTCGATTTCAGACGCAGCAGGCAGCTAGCTGCGCAGCACCAAACAACAGACAGCAACTAGCTGGTGATAGACGGTAGATAGTGAAGCATTTAGCAGCTAAAGAGACAGATATTTCCCTCAGGAGTTGGTAGAGACCAAACAGAACTGAAAAGGTGGCCAGAAACACAACTCCACATGAAAGCAAATGTTGCTCTGTATCTGCTGGATGTGTAAATAAGAAAATGTTTGCTATAAAGTGGCCAAATAATTAAATAGCACATGTTTAATAAAGCAGACAGTATGCTAATTATATAAAAGAATAGGACCCTTTACATTTAATGGATGTCTGAGTTTGATTGTCACTGTTAGTGTGCAGCCCAACATAAAAGCTTTTCTCTCTCTCTCTCTCTCTCTCTCTCTCTCTCTCTCTCTCTCTCTCTCTCTCTCTCTCTCTCTCTCTCTCTCTCTCTCTGTCCTTAGGGGTTTCCAGGGGACTTTGGGGAGAGAGGACCACCTGGACCAGATGGAGAGCCAGTATGTCACACACTCAGTTACTCACAAACAGTTACACACCTAAATACATAACCAATCCACATGCTTACACACACACAAACAGAGCAGTGGTTTCACTCACCCCCTGCTGTTTTAGTACTGACATATTGGCAGTGCAGGTGAGTAAATCACCTGGCAGTCCTGCAGTTTTTTTCTCTTTCATTTAAAGTTAGTTTTTTGCTCTGGACAAGTTTTACTGCTGTATTTTATTTCATCCTATCTCGATAATTTTACTTGGCAGTTACTTTCAAAAACCTGCAGTAGTAAGCAGAGACCAGTAAGCTGGCTTGGCTTTCAAATGCAACCTTTTCCATTCTCCAATGTAAACTGGCCGCCAACACACACAAAAATGCATGCACGCACACACGCACACACACACACACACACACAGAGACACACATACACACACACACACACACACACACACACACATACACACACATGCAGTATTATTAGGAGGTGATATCCAAGAATAGTAAATTATGTAATAGGATGTTTTGAGTAATTGTTCCCAATTTAGTAACGCCATGTCACCAAAGACAGTTTGTCGCTGGAAGGCATCTACTTATTTGATCTTAGCATTTTCACTATTTCTGGATATTGTCATTCTGACAAATGTAGCACTTCATCAGTCAGAGTGGTAAACTCTAAAATGAAAACAGAAACGCATCAGCAAGTTGCTCTTTAACACACTCATAAACATAAAACGTATTCATTCGTATTCAGTTTGAAGAAAGACTTTGCTCATACATCCTTGACTTTTCCAATGGTACAGTCCTGTAGATCAAACACAACTGAACCCCAAATAAATCCTTTCTCAGCCCTGCTGCTTTTTCCCCCCCTGAGAGCAAGGCCACGTCTTTCAGAGTGTGAATTATGCATCAAATGCATCAGATGTTAGCCCATATTTTGAATAATCCGTACATGAACATACATTACAAAATACACACCCAGTAGGCAATTTGGTAATTTGTAATGTTTTTTTCACCTGCGACTAGCGAAGCGCCCATAATCCTCTCCCCTAGCCATATAATTTAGAGAATACAATAGATCCTAGACAAAACTGACAGAAGGGGCGGGAATCCGAGAAAAGTCACAAATCCGTCTGCTGCTTCAGCACCACAGACAGCACCATGGATTTATCAATACACAGCACAGTTAGGTTACTGATATTTCAGAGACATGGTCAGGGCCATAGATTTTTATTTGCCGAACCTCAGTCAGATAATGGATCAATGAGTCGGTGCATTAAGCTAAATGCTAACATCAGCATGCCAACATGCTCACAATGACAGTGCTAACATGTTGATGTTCAGCAGGTTATTTACCATGTTCCATGTACCATGAAAAGTAAGGGGATTAATAGTTGAGACATTTCACTAAAAATCAAAGATGTCAACCTCATGGTGGCGCTAGAGGAAAGGTCAGGAGCCACAACAATACATCGTTTTGTGAAACATGAATGTACCAGTTCATCTAGTAGAAGTTGAGATATTTCACTGGATAAGTGAAAACTTTGACCAGCTGGTGGTGCTAGTGGAAAGTCAGGGGAGCATTGAAGTCATTAGGATTCGTCCTCTGAGTAACACGAATGTCTGTACAAAATTCTGTCTTTCATTTTTGGAGGGAGAACGAACTTGCTGATTTAAAAAAGCCTTAGTGGGATGATGGGCTAACATCCCCTTCCACCTTTACCTCAGACACACACACACACACACACACACACACACACACACACACACACACACACATATAGACATGCACACAGCCCCCTCTCATAAGCTGTGATGAACACTGAGCCACTCTTCTGAGCATGTTTGTTTTAAAAGTAGCCAATAACCCCAGAAACTTGCTCCTTCTCCCTCTCCCTTCATCTCACTGAATCTTTCTCCTCCTCTCTGACTAGGGTGAGCTGGGAGCCCCCGGTCCAAACGGAGTTCTTGGACTTATTGTGAGTAGCAGTTTGTGTGTGTTTCTGTGTGTAGTCAGTGTGCTTAGTCTAAACATCTTATATTCCCACACACGTATTCCATAAATACATAGCAGTGCACCCTTGTAAGTTTGCATGTGACTGTATTTAAATGAAACATAATATGCCTGCTTAATTGAAAAAAACCTCAATTAGCTCTCATCATCATTTACACTGCCAGCCACTTTGGTGGGAAACTAACCACTCTCTGTAGGTTCTTTACTGCTGTAAACATATCTAAAATTGTGAAAGTGGCTTGTTTTTGGAATCCAAGATGGAAGAGAATGTTTTTTTTCGCCATAATTGTAAAGTCTGAGTTATGCACTTTGTCCCTCCCATTTCCTCTCGTGACAAACGTGACAGTGATCCAGTGATCGATCAAACAGACCTTAACAAGGCATCTTGTTTTTCTCTTGAATCTCTCTCTTACTAACTTTTTTTTTAACAGGAACTCCCCGTGCCCACCCATCACCTTGCCCTTCATTCCTGCTCAGCCCGATAGCCACATAATTGTGTCTGATTATAATGTCTCCCTGGTTTCTCTTGTCGTGTCCCGTCTTCATCCGTCGCTGCCGCTCCTCCCAGTCTATTCTAGGCCACCGGTGGTGGTAGTAGGCCTGTAATTGGAGGACTCTCTGATTACAGCTCTGCTCTGAGCTCCGTGTCATCTGCATCCATCTGACCCTACAGTATACTGTATAGTACACACAGCAGCAGCAACTGAGCTGCACTTCAAAGATATAAATATGCAAACACCCGTCTCTGGGGACTGCAGGCCTGAACTTTGGAGAAAGGCAGGCCACTGTTGAGGAAAGGAAAGTGTTTTATGTGGACAACTTCTCAAGAAGAAGAAGAGGGACTTTCTGAACAGCAGTACCATTTTATTTTGTTGTTTCTCTCTATCTTTCTATTTTATTTTATTTCTCTCATACTTGGCAGTTGACACCATCTTCCTCTTATCCTGCTTTGAAATGATGGAGGTTGAAAAGGTTGGCCGGAATTGAACCTGGGCGCCCCCTGTGGCATGCATTTATAAGAAACCAAGAAATCTGAATTCAATTAAACACATTAGACAGGATAATATATTGTATTTCTTTATGCATTTCTGCAATTTGGATAGGTAAGCAGGAAAGATGTGGTTGATAGGGACAGCCGTAGAACAGATACTGTTATTTTTAGAGGGAAAGTATGAGTACAACTTTATATTCTCAATTAGAATAAGATTTTCCCAGCTGAAGAAGGAGAAACTTTTTAACCTTTCAACCATCAGCACCAATATTAAGTGACTTTGTGTGACGGACAATTTGGCAGTATCTTATTCAATTCAATAACATCCTCTGTCACACATGCAGATACTACAGTTTTCAGAGAGAGATAAATATTTAAGATGCAGACAGATGTTACATTCAGCATTTATTGGTTACATCCACATCATTGGATTCAGGCTTCAGATGAAACACATTCTTGGCTTCAGGCAGCAAGATCTAGTCTTTATCTTTAAGTCGTATATTATCATCGTGTTTTCATTGTGTTTGTGTTGTGTGCAATGTGATGGCCGTATGGATAATCTGGAAGCAAGACAATGAGGCTTCTTCTTACGTTTAATGAATGCCAAAGTGAACTAGAGTGTACTCATTGTGTCTGTATGTTAAATAAAAGTCTGAGGGGTCTGAGACATGTGTTTATCGGTACTTTGTGAATGATATCACTGAATCTGAATTTCTTATTTGTCCCCTCTTCTGGCGGCAGGGTGATATGGGACCTTTGGGAGAGATGGGCCTTCCAGGACCTAATGGACTGAAGGTAATCACACACACACACACACACACACACACACACACACACACACACACACACCACACACACACCACACACACACACACACACACACACACACACACACACACACACACACACACACACACACATGGAAACTGTTACCTTCACTGTCCTAACTTGTATTGTTTGCACTGTCTTTTAGTTATATTATGTGCACTTTAATACATTTAGGTGTTTTCGGTTTTTGGGGGTCCCTTTCTAACCCATCTGTTGGTGTTTGTTCCAGGGGGTGCCAGGAAATCCAGGAGAACCAGGACTGAAAGGTGATAAGGTGATCTGAATATTCCTGTTATTGGCCTGTGTTTGAGCAGCATGTGATGGATATGTACTCCTTTGCATCCTATTGTAGCCATCTCTGTCCAACCCTTAGACATAGAGCATGTTTTCACTAGGTCCCACCTTCAACCACACAGATGCAAACTTCTGATGATTGTCATACTTATATGAAGCATGAGATGGGATGGGTTTCTTTAATTTCCATATAAGTCATTTCTATGTAATTTCTATGAAATCCATTTTGTGATAGGATTCATTTTTTGGCAGTCAGCAAGGAGGCGGTCTGTTGAATACATTTTAAAGAAATAGTTTGACATTTTTGAAAGATCGATACCACTCTCATATCTGTCCGTTCAGTATATAACTGGAGCCAGGAGACGGTTAGCATAGCTTAGCATAAAGACTGCAGTGCAAACAGGGAAAAACAGCTAGCCTAGCTCCATCCAAAGGTAATACAATCTGCTTACCAGCAGCTCACATTATATCTTGTTTGTTTAATTACATTTTTATTTTATTGGTTAAAAAAAGAAGTATTAAATTACTATTTGGGGTTGCAGTAACTTCCTGGAGTCTCCGCTGGTTGCCTGGCAACCTCACAGTGACGACAAAACTCTGAAAGTCATTGCACCTGGCTAAGAAATAGTCCAGCTCTTTTCAGTTTGTGTGTGAAACAAACGAAATATTAGGCGTTGGTGTGCAGATTTTTTAAGACTTCAGACAGAGCCACGCTAGCTGTTTCCCCCTGTTTCCAGTAAGTCTTTAAGCTAAGCTAAGCTAATCTAACCAGCAGCTGGTTCCAGCTCCACATTTACTGTACAGACATGGGAGGGGTATCGATCTTCTCATCTAACTCTCTGCAAGAAAGAGCATAATAATATTTACCAAAATGTCAAAGTATTCCTTTAAGTTTAATGTAAATATGTAGCAGCTTTGTTGCAACATTGTTACTGTTTAAAAGACAATGTTAACCAAATACATGGTTAAGAGAAAACTAAAATACATAAAACAGTAAAATATTTTCTAAATTATAATTGAAAAGAATTTTAAAGAATTAGGACAATGCCAGAAAAAGAAGAAGGAACAGAAAATTTGAAATAGGAACACTGGCATTGCATGTTTGAGATACTCAGACGGGAGGATTTACAACTTAGGGGCCTTAGCAAAAGCCTGTTTAAACTTGACCAGGCCAGTATTGGTAACTGCTTAAAAGACTCTGAATCTTAGGAACTGGTCAGACTCATGAATAGAATCCCATATGTAAGCTAAGACAATCTTAAAATAATTCTCCTCCTAAGAGCAGAGATAGAGACAGTGCATTTCAACGATTGAACCTGGAGGAGATAAAAGCATAAATGACCTTTTTCCGGATTTGAAAATGAAAGAAAAGAAGAAGTGATGTGCCAGAGTTGAATGAAACATTACTGCACAACTTTAGTTACTTTAGCTTCTAATGACTGGTCTGAATAAAAGAATATACCAACATTATGCCCTTTACATTTGTGAGGAAGCTACTCAGACCTTATTCTACAAGACATGTGGGTTTACAGATTTGAATAATTGCCAATAGTGCCTTTCATAAGACAGATTGACGCCACATGAAGAACTTGGCTAATGCGATGAACTAGTCTCATTGTGTGTGAATGTTCATAATGTACAGAGCAGTAATTAGTATTGCCTGTCGAAAAAGCTGAATGTGATTGACGAAGTAGGACGTTACAATTCCCCCTAATGTTCTTCATTTCTCTTTCTTTCTGTCCGCACCTCATCCGTCCAACTGTTCGTCTCCTCCTCTCTCCGTCAGGGTGACATTGGGATTCCCGGAGAACAAGGGGAGATTGGGTACAGAGGAGACAAGGTAGATCACCACTGCAACACATTATGTGCATGTCATAAATGTTCACGCACAGACACTGACCTGCATGCTGCCTCCAAAACACCCATCTAGAGTTACACAACCTTTGTTGCAGAACTGTGCCTTTGCTAAATGACTTAGCCAGATGTTTGCTGTCTAGCTTATGGAAATTCTTATGTAAACCCTCCTCATTTGTGTGTGTGTGTGTGTGTGTGTGTGTGTGTGTGTGTGTGTGTGTGTGTGTGTGTGTGTGTGTGTGTGTGTGTGTCTGTGTGTGTGTGTGTGTGTGTGTGTGTGTGTGTGTGTGTGTGTGTGTGTGTGTGTGTGTAAGCAAGCTAAGGTTAAATCTAACCCTTTTAGCATCATAAAAGAGAGTGGTCCCAAGAGATAAGAGACATACTGAGCAGAGTCATGCATGTCTAATGTTTTCTTATTCCAGGTTCTGCTCTTTGCTTCTGAGTACTGTCCGACTGTCTGTCTTAGTTTTTACGTGTTGTGTTTGTATTGGACAGGGCATCCAGGGGGCTCCAGGGTTACCAGGCATCCGTGGGAAACCAGGACCACAGGTTAGCTTTGGCTTTAGTGAAAAGAATGCTTTTCATGTAAATGATTTTGGGACTGACAACACTCTAATATCTGTCCGTTCAGTATAAGGCTACAGCCAGCAGCCGGTTAGGTTAGCTTAGCTTAGCATAAAGACTGTAAACAAGGGGAAATAGTTAGCTGTCTGAAGGTAACAAAATCCATGTACCAGCACCTCTAGGCTCTACAAGCTGTAGCCTAATATTGAATGAACAGATATGCAAGCGATAATGAGCTTCTCATGTAAGTCTCTCTGCAAGAAAACGTATAAGCATATTTCCCAAAATATCCAGCTATTCCTTTAAGACATTTCTCATGTTCTCGTTTGTCTTTGTCACAGGGAAAGTTAGGAGAGAGAGGCCCTGCTGGAGCACCTGGACCGCCGGGCCCTGAGGTTTGTAGCCACATTTCTGCATTGAATGTGTGAGTTTGCATTTCAGACAGACAATAGAAGAAAAACATTTTTTATTGATTATAACAGGGTTTCCCTGGTGACATGGGACCACCGGGAGAGAATGGCCTTGAAGGACCAAAGGTGAGCAAAACCATCATCTTGGCTGAGTAATCTATCAACTGCTGAATGTTTTAAAATCTAAAACGGAACAAGACAAAGAGTCTGTAGTCATGATAGCAGCTCTGTGAGGTTTTGTGTATTTATATTTATTTATATTTGTATATCGGTGCAGCGGTGCTTTTCCAATGCTAACAGGCTGATATTTAGCAGTATAATGTTTACCGTGTTCACCATCTTACTTTAGTGTGGTAGCATACTAACATTTGCTAATTAGCCCTAAAAGTATTGAACAAATTTGATCTTATGATGCTGTTATCACAATCACAAAGTCATAAGGATTCATCCTCTGGGGACTATGAATGTTTATACAAAATGTCATGATAAACCATCCAATAGTTGTTGAGATATTTCAGTCTGCACCAAAGTGGTGGACATACTGACCGACAGGCACACCACTCATGGCTAAAACATCTGTGTAAATACCACATTTACCTTTTATACATTAGCATTCATTTGACTTCTTTTTACACATCCAGGGAAAGCCAGGGGCCAGAGGTTTACCGGGGCCCCGAGGGGTGCCAGGCTTAGAGGTAAGACTGTCAAACTGCCACCCACATCAGAACGACCACAAAGCGCCAAAAGGCATTAAAAGTTTAATGGCACAAAGCTTCTCTTTGCTGAAGGCTGCTTTATGTCCCCAAACATAATTCATGCTAAGATCAATATCATCTGTTTCCAGGGAGATGAGGGCCCGATCGGACCACCGGGCCCAACAGGACTGGAGGTGAGTTATGAGATAAACACCTGGTGTTGCCTGGCTGGTGGAAGGGGAGAGAGAGAGAGAGAGCTGATAACAGGGATCACTGTTACGTGTAACAGTGAGTAAGTGTAGCATGTGAGAAAATAACATCCATGTGTGTTTAGTCATAGTCTATGTGTACAGTGCACTCTTGTAAGTTTGCATGTTTGTTTAAACTGTAAACATTCAGGAAAATCAAACCATCTATCGTGTGCATCGTTATGGTTTCATTCCATATCCTTTGTATATCGGTGGTAAACAAATCAAAAAAGAGACAGGAACAGACAGAAATATCACTGACTCTATGGAAACCCAACAGAAGTATGAAGCTAAATCTGTTTGCATGCTTTGCAGTACAACATTCACAGTGTATTAATCTGAACATGAAATCCTTGCATGGTGTTAGCTACCTCTGCAGTGAAAGCCCACTAATGTAAATCTCCATGAGGCATTGAATGTGTAATATCATACTACGATCAATACACTCTATATCACGTGAAACTTGCTTGTAGTCTCAGCCACCTATACAGTATGAAGTTTAACTGAACAGCTCAATTTTAATTGTGCATCCCAAAGTTTTTTTGAGAGTTAATCTGAATGGTATTTGAGGTAATAAAGTAGGTCTTCATTATGGATTGTTCTTGGTTTGCATTGAAGGGAAGCTGTAGGTATGTAGAGTTGGTGTTTTATGGAGGTTTTTATGGCTATGACGATAGTCCTCTCACAACGAAGGACTGCATGCAGTCCATATTCTTGGCCACCAGGGGGTGATAACTGCCATCACCATGTTTATAAGTGGAAAGATTTGTAGCTGCCAAAAACTGCTGGTAGATGTCAATGGGTCACTGCAGAAATATTTGTTGACGTTATTTCTTAAATGCTTTATTGAATCACAAAGACAATTACAATTATAGACATGCTTTCAAACATTCTCTTCTAACGCTGCTTTTTTTTTCACTATCCCAGATCCTACCTGTTTTTCTTCATCAGTTTATCTTCCTCCTACTTACAGTCACCCTGTACTTTCTTTCACTCTAGCCCCCTCCATTCTCCCCCCTGTCTCCAACCCACTCACTCGTCTCATTCTCTAACCCCCTCTCTCCTCCATCCGAGGGGAGAGGTGTATGACTCCTTCAGGAGCTGTGATTGATCTCTGGCCAGGTGCCACAGGTCCTCCAACTCATTCTCCTCCTCAGCCAGCTGTCTTTTAGCTTCACTGCTCCGCTCAGAATGGCACCCTCTCTTTACCTTCTGTCTCCCTTTTCTTACCATCTCCGTCACCTTCTCATGCGTTCCTCTCCATCCCTCTCTCTTTGTGCAATTTCTGTTCTTTCTCTTAGACTTCCTTTCTTTTGTTAATGCGATTAGTTAGCAACGTAAATCTAAATCTGTGATAACAAGTCACAAATCCTGGACAGATCTTATTAATTATCATGTTACTACAAGAATCTGCTTTTACTGTGTGCTTCTGAGTGAAATACAGTGTTAGTCTGTACTGTTTTATGAAAGCTGCCAACCTTTCTGGAGTGAACTTTGGAATTGTTGAGTCACTCAGTCTTTAGGAGTTTGGCTTAGACGTCTCTGACCTATAGTTATTGCTGGTAAAAAAAAGTACTTAGCCCCCCTCTTAACCTCGGGAATTACTGTCTGTGCAAGAGGAACATTACAGTCATTGAACACTTTCACAGCATGCCAAAATGTACTGTCAGCATTACCTGTACATGCCATTGCACGTTTCAGCGGCATGTACAGTGAGCTGCAACAGCTGCAGAAACTTCCCAGCTTTCTCCTCAAACTGTCGTCTCATAAGAAGCAGATCCTTTATATTCATCAGGAATTTGGAATGAATGTTAATGATCCGTTAACTGGCAAGTGTCCTGCAATTAACTATTCATCATTGTCTTTTTTTTCAGGGTAGAATGGGCAGGAAAGGATTTCCTGGGAAGGTTGGGCCAGAGGGAGTTAAGGTGAATAAACTTAATACTCTCGTATAATTTTTTTGCTCTTTTACTCAAAATATAAAAAAATATTTAAAGATGTAATTATTGTAAACAAATGACTTGTAATATCTCTGCAGGGAGAGCCAGGTGTCACAGGAAACGTTGGAACCATGGGAGAAAGAGTAAGAAACGCTGACATAGCCACTTCCATTTTTTCCCCCAAATGTCTATCCATTCAGCCATCCAACACTGAGTCTGTGTATTTCAGGGTTTGGTGGGTTTCATCGGGCCTGTGGGAGAGGCGGGACTGGCAGGAGAGAAGGTAAAATAATTTGTTCTTTCCTTGTAAATGTATTCATTTAAGTCCGCACAAGGTGACTTTGAAGACTGAACGTTGTGCTCATGTATATTTAGGGGGATCGAGGGGAGATGGGCCATCCCGGACCACCTGGAGAAAAGGGATCAACGGTAAGACACAATGTTTGAGGACAGTTGAGAATGCTTGAATATGAGCTCAGCTTACACATTATTTTCTGGGTGCGGTGTCATTAAAAAAATTCTACGAAATGGTCATCTTAAACTAAACTGTGTGTTTTATTCCCATGGGAATATACTGATGTGTGGGATTAGGTCAATACCACAATAATATGCCAAAAGGGAAAGGCGGCAAATCACCCCATTGACGACGTAGGATCATGTTTTCTAAGCTGTGGTTTAGCACTCGGCAGGAGGCCTTTAGCTGGAAAAAGTCGTAACACTGGTTTAAACAAAAGACAAAATAGTTCCAATGGATCACGTCCAATGATTTACCTCCTTAACGGTATTTAATTGCCAGAGGAAGTGCTGACTTCTCATTCTGAAACACCTAATGCTACTGGAATTTGTTGAAAACAATTAAGGAGTGAAGAAAGCCAGTAAGCCGTTTTCAGACATCCATTCATATTTTGTCTCCAGTCTGCAGGACAACTGTCCCCAAAGGACTTGTGTTTTATGGTCCTTACTCTGCCGCTGTCACACACCTACCTTGCTCTTTCAAACAGAGCAAGTGGCCTCTCTGTCATGTAGTGTCTGTATTTGATATGGACCGTCTAATGTATAATATGACCAGCTGGAGTGGATAAGAATTTAGTCATCATTCTTGCCGAAACAGAGAGAGGTTTCCTGCTGGCTGACAGCCAGTTGGATCTCTCTAGGGACATAACCACACACACACACACACACACACACACACACACACACACACACACACACACTTATAAGGAAGTTCTCTGTTGGACTCTCAGTTGCAAAATAGAAACAGACCCCCTGGAAAAGACAGTATCATACAAAGTGAATAGAGCTGACCAGCAGACATCTATAGCTGTTAACAGAGAGCTCATACTGCAGACTTTTATGATTTCTTTTCCCGTGAATGCATGAGATCAGAGCTGCCACTCTGTTATTGGTTTGCGTATTGGATAGATTTTATTGCACTCAGCTGATCTGAGCGGTCAGACTGAAAATACTCCCCATTACATAGTTATGCTTTTACAAATGGTCCAGCCAAAAAGTGAGGTCCAATAAAGGTGAAAGAAAAGCAACCAAAAGTGTGTGTGTGTGTGTGTGTGTGTGTGTGTGTGTGTGTGTCTGTGTGTGTCTGTGTGTGTCTGTGTACATATGATAGGGTCACCCAGGGACACCAGGTGAGACCGGGCCCAAAGGACCACCAGGAAGACCAGTAAGTCAACTCTCCTTTGCTTGTTTTGCATTTTTCTCCCTTCTTTTCACTTGATAGTTTTTGTAGATAATAGTGTAGAGTCAATGAGCTTTATGGTTATCAGCATCTTGGTTTTGTCTAAGGCGCTGACACACCAAGCCGATAATCGGCCGTTGGACAGTCTGGCGAGGTCAGTGACTCGAGTCTGTTCAGTGTGTTCCGTGCCGTCGTCCGTCCGAGGGGCCGTCGGCCTTCATTTTGGCCGATTTGACATGTATAATTCGGCGGGTCGGGCACTGCCGGCAGCCGGACCCAAATGACCAATCTGATTGGTAGAGTGCTAACCCGGAAGCGGGGAGCGGAATGAGCGTGACTAGAGTCTCTCAAAATCTGACGAAAAATTTTTTTAAACTGACCTTTGTCGATCTGAAATGAAGACAGATTCAGCAACTGCATGGCCTATTTCTCGCTTAAAATGTTTTCAGAAACACGTTTCGGTGAACAATTTTTGTACAATATGAGATCGTATTCTGAACAAGCTGCCATGACTGTCTGTCTTTGAATTTCCGGAGAAACCAGACCCACGTGACGCGTTCGTCCAATCAGCTGCCGCTTTTCATTTTTGGGCTACAATACAGATTAGCGCTGCCTGCTTGTTATGGAGACGTATTACGTGTCGTCGCTTTGGTGTGTTCCGAGGCACTTTTTTGACCAACTCGGGGAGACTGATCAGTCCAACTGCCTTTTCTGCCGAGGGTCAGCTGTCTGGTCAGTGTGTCTGCAGCTTTAATAAGCTTAGAGTAGCAAGCATGGCTGTGTCATAGAAAACTGACAAACAATAATAGCTAAAAGACTAACAGAGGAACAAAGATGTCTTTGAGTAACTGTTTCTGTGGTATTTATTTTAGATGACAGTGTATGTGTGTGTACCAACAACCCATGGTCTGCAGCAAAGGTTTTGTCTGAGCATTATGAGAGCTGGCAGCCTCCTGCTGAACCTGCATTAACCTCCTGTCAGTCAAAAGCGCAACACCTATAACCAATTAGAAGCTGCCCTTGCCTCCCCTTGCTCTGTCCTTGCCACGGTCAGGTTTGACAGAGTGCGGGCTGAGCACTGACTGAAGGAGGGGGCCACTGAGCCACCAAAACAAACATAAATATGAGGCTCTGGGGTGCAGCAGGACAGGATTCCAGAGCAGGCCCTTTAATTGGTGTGAGTGACGGATCTAACAACAAACCCCGTAGTGTGTTCCCGAGGTCAGGCTGCCCCCCTGGGTCAACAACCAGGGGGCTCTGTGCTCAGTCAGTGTAAACCTTCGTTTTATCTCTACTTCCCTTTTTCCTTTCCCCCTCTCTTTCCCTCTTTATCCCCCTTTTCCTTTGTTCGTCAGGGCACTCCTGGAGCGGTTGGGCCAGCCGGTACCAGAGGACCCAAAGGCTTACGGGTGAGTTTGAAGTTTCACACCTGTTGTTTTTGTAGCTTAGCTGTTGACTTGTGCTATACAGTCAGTGTTTTATGGTTCTCAGAGTGTAGATACACATCACATTGCTGTTTTTATGCATGCTGTAATGTGTGTCTACAGGAACCATGTGCCACTGCTGTTGTTGAGCTGTTGGAAAAACTTTAGTGGGTGGACATAATGAAGTGATATGGAACTGCCTCTGAACTGAGGTCACGTGTGTTTAATGGACATGGGTGCTTGCATAACACGCTCTCGGGTTTAGAATCAAAGCATGAGTCTGTTCCATCCTTTTCAGAAGTCAGTGCTCATTATAACTGGTGGAAGAGCTCCAGTGATGTAAAACAAACAGCTTTTTTTTTTTATTCCATATAAATGGAACAATGACTACTAGTTGAAGGAAGGACCCGCTGTCAATCCTGTCCTGGAAAATGTGAGTGTGGCTTTCTGGAGGTTGCTTTGCAGTTAAGTTTAGCAAACTTGGGGAAACATGATTTATGGGGGGGATTAGGAAAGCAAAGTTTTCATTCTGGGTAAGCAAACTCGTAATACATTATTCATAAAAAACCACAATAGCAGCTTTTAGACCTGTAACCTTTTTAGAATCAGCTGTGGAAGTACAAGTCGGTTTTTATTTTTCCTAAATGTGCACAACTTTTGAAAGGACTATTAGATAATGTGGTGGAATGTTTATGACATTTTCTGTCTTTTTTAATCACATCACATCACAGTAGTATACACCGGATTTAGACATTTAATGTCTGAAAGTCTCCAGTGGACAGGTGTTTCATATTAGCATCAAAAACATTAAAAGGTCCCATATTGTAAAAAGTGAGTTGAGCCCGTATTCAGAAACTGTGCCTTCAAATGAGCTGACACGTACGGTTGTGATGTCACAACTATAATATATACGGATATATTCAGACAGATAGTATGAAAAAAAATTAACATTACAGCATTTAAACATGTTCTTGTAGAAACTAGGGGTATGAATATTTAGCTTTATGGTGTTTTAAGCCCCCAACGTCTCCTTCCAGGCAGCGCTGTGACCGTTGACTTCAAGGCACCTAACCCTTGCCTTAACCCTAACCCTAACTCTAACCCTAACCATAACCCTAACCATAACTATAACCATAACCATTGCCTAATCCTAGTGCCTTCCAGGCAGCGGAGACATTGGGTGCTTAAAACACCGATAAACGAATCTTCACTGGCCTCACGATTCAATTTCGATTACAATTATCCTGTCAACGAATCGATATATCGATGCATCATGATGTACCACGATGCGCCACCTCCTCAAATTTATTATATATTGCTACACATGGTTTTCATCAACAAATTCAAGCAGTCAGATATATATGAACTCCCGATTTTATTGCATCTGCTCTTAAAAAAGACACTTCCTGTACGTAGCGGAGTCTGAACACAGCAGACAACAGACTAAAGGCATAAACAAAAAAGCAGCAAACTGAAAATCAACAAGTGACATCATTAGGCAATAATCGATTATTGTCTGTCACTGCATCGATGCAGAATCATCCAGGTCCGCATTGCAATGCATCGATGCAATGATTCATTTCAACACCCCTAGTAGAAACCCAAAATACAAGTATGAACCTGAAAATGAGTGTAATATGGGGCCTGTACTGTACATAACTGTATGCTGCAGTTTCAGCGCTAATACAGTATAACAGATAATAATAAATTCTCACTATGTAGAAATGATTACAGCTTTGCAGTCTCAATAAAAGTGAAATCGTATACAACTTCTGGGTATTATGTGAGAGATGAAAACAAGCGGATAACAGCTGGAATTTAAACTGGCTGGTTGAAATTTTAGACCTCTGGAACAACATACAGCAAATAAATGATTGTTCACTGAGGGTATTCAAGTGGACGCCAAGAGAATGTAATGGCAATAAAAAATGAAAATATTTTTTTCTGATAGTGATGATGATGGCTGTAACTATGGCAATGATGCAGAACACAGTCAAATTGATGTTTGGGAGGTCAGCTGACACACATCAGCTTCTGCTGGCAATGTAATATCCTTTGTCCTTTATGTGCTCTCTTGTTGAGTTCAGACCCTGTCCCCGATCTTTTTCAAAAGTTTTGTAAAAATGTCTTTTATCACTATGGTCCTCCTAGCCAGCTGGAAAGTGGGACAAAATATCATTGAGCTTCTTTATCTGAGGCGTCCATAGGAGATGTGCTTCACTGTGGTTGGCCTGGACACGCTCTCTTATGTCTCAAGCTGTGTTTTTAATTAATACTAATGTCTGCAGCTTCCAGTGCCAGTAAATCTGCCTGCTGCTTCATGACTTATGTTGGGTAATCCAAGCTGAGAAATCTGAGTGTAGCAAGCCAGAAGACGTCGAGGTGGTTTTCTCACAGACAGTAAATGTGTGCAACCACAGACACACACTCATGTCTCACCCCCACTCCCCCAACCACACATAAGCTTGGTCTGCACAAGAAAGAATTTACGTTTTCATGTATCCTCTGTTCGCCTCAACAAACAAAACTCCCCTTTGTTTAAGGTAACAAGTAAACTTTGATTCATTGATTTTATTTAAGATATGCTAAGAGGGCGAATCCACTCACTGATTTGTCTGTAAAAAACAAGAGTATAAAGTCTAGATTAAGACAGACAGTTTCAGATGTCCAACATTTAGGACTGTGTCATTCATAAGATGATTTCAGCTCTAAATAAAAAATATTTGTGCTAAATGTATACAACTTTTACACAGACTTAAACACCTATGTCTTTTGGATGTTAGCCACTTGGCATAAGGCACAAGGCCTTAATGTTGACAGCAATGTAACATCGGGCCTCATTCTCAGAAACATTGGCACTGGACTGTTTTCTAACATGGAAATAGCGCGGAGTCAGAGACCAGAGATAAAAGTAAATGTTGGCATCAGACCAATTTGGAAGCTAGTACCACTCTCGTCTCAGTTTTTCTGTGTTTCTGTTTTCTGTGCCTGCATGTAAGCCTGTTTTAATACATATGTGGGCTCAAATTTGTGGATGTCAGCCATGAGGAATCACCAGTCTGGCTAATCATGCTTTGTATCTAATAACTCCTCTTGACGTCTGACCTACACGTTTTTAGCTAATGTTTTCCATATTAAAGAGTATTAATCTCATCATCCCTCCCTCTCGGCAGTTATTATTTAACTTGTTTAAATAGATGTTTTTTATTGTTTGGAGATCATGCTCCTAGTGTTTTTTTGCTGTCTTTGTTTGAAACTTGTGTTACAAATCATTGTAACTCAGTGTGATTAAATAGCTTTGAAGCATAATATTTGAGTGAATGTGTTTTTCCAAGGCCTGACAGGGTGAAATGTTTCCCCTACACATCCATCGGTTGATCCGGCTATGTAAATGTAAGCAGTGGGTAACAGGTACCCCAGACAGGAATGTTAATGAGCGCTGCTTATCCAGCTCTATGTATAATAAGCTTATAGCACTTCAGCTAGCAGTGTTCTCCACGGGCCAGACTCCCCCTGTGCCCAGTAATCAACCACTGACACAACAAGGCTGCCTGTGTGGCTGTGTCAGGTTATATTTGCTTTCTCCAGTAAAATAATTAATGATTCTGAGAAAATCATTTGTGATGACACACAGAGTATCACATTATGTGAGGATCTTCAAGTGTCAGTGAGCCACCATATTCCACTGTATAGATGAGAAAGTTGTGCAGGTGCATAGCAGATGGACTGTATTGGTCCACTGCCTAGCTCCCATTTATTATCACTGCTCACTAGACTGGCAGGCCTTTAAGCACATTAGATTGATTATGTTTGACAGTTGCACCCATGTAATCTAAACAGTCAGACTGTTCTGACAGTGTGTGTGTGTGTGTGTGTGTGTGTGTGTGTGTGTGTGTGTGTGTGTGTGTGTGTGTGTGTGTGTGTGTGTTTAAGTGTGAATAGTATGGATCTGTGTGTGCCCTGATTATTAAAACAATGCAAGTCATAGACCAGTAGCTTTCACTGCCATGTGTGACACCCTATAGAGAGACCTTCAGCTATTACTACACTGTCCCTTAATGCACACATTCACTTTTACACACACACACACACACACACACACACACACACACACACACACACTTATACATAATTAACTTTCCTGTTTGCTGTCTGGCTGTGTTACAGTGACCTCTGTTGGTGAAGTAACAGCTGTCTTGTGTTTCAGGGAGCGATAGGGCCTGATGGTCCAACAGGAGAGATGGGGTTAGAGGGCAAGACGGTAAGAAATCTGACTTGATTGCGTGCATTTATTGGAATTTCCTTGTTGGTATATAATTAAGCTGTGCAGACACAAGAGTAGTGACCACACATCGACATTTAATAGTGTAACAAATATATCCTGGCATATATAATAGATTCTTAGGAGGGAAAATGTATCTTGTGCACCAAAAATAGCAAGCTGCACATCTTCTCCCTCCACTCAGGAGGCAGGAAATATACAGTAAACTGACATGTCTCAGCACACGGCTATCGCTCATCCTTCCCTCTCTCCACAGGGTACTGATGGTCCTCCAGGAAAAATAGGTTTCCCTGGACCACAGGTAAAGCACTGGGGTACTTTTCCACTCCTTCCTCTCATATATTTCTTTGTGGTTATGTTCCTCTGGAGAGGCGAAGCATCAGAATGATTTAGAAGACCTACATGATACTAGCAGTGAGGCCCACAGTCAGATACAACATTTTACCTTGGAGGAGAGAACTGTCCTTGGAAGTTTTCTACAGACTGTGGGCCAGATTTACATACATGACAGTTGAACAAAGTTATTTGCACAGCTCATTGGTGGGAGAATATTTTACTCAACCTGCAAACTCCACTTCTGTAAATTATTTTCAGCATACATCGCTGAAAATGCTAATGATCTTTATGTATTAAAAAGGTTAAGAGAAGTGCACTTTGCCATTGCTCAGTGAAAATCAATGTCAAGTTAAAGTTTAGTGGCCACACAGCCACAACTCTCTTTCTTCCTCTTTGTTTTGTGTTGTACTATGGTTACAGATTATGGTACAGATATTGTACTAATGTATTATTATTACATAAATAACATGTCTTTATCCTGTCTTACATATTCTTCCTTATATGGTCACAGGGGAAGATCGGAGAGTCAGGGGAAACTGGGCCTAAAGGTTTTCCTGTGAGTTCACTTTGCTTATACATAGAAATAACAAAACTAGGGCTGTCAAACTATTCATTTTTTTAATCGCGATTAATCGCTGAAGGTCTATAGTTAATTGAATATTTTATCACATGATTCAAATTCTATTATTTTGCATTTCAGTACAGTTTTTAAGTACATATTAACAATCGAAAGCAATTCTTACCAGTGTATCTTGATTGGGAATCAAATTAATGCAAAGAAAGTTACTTTATGAACACAGCCCATCTCCACTCTTACCCGGCGACAGAGAAACAGGCTGGAAAGTCCGGTACACTGTTGTTTCCACAACAACAAAAACACAGCAGTCTCTGAACTCGCGTTGGGAGTTTCGTTGAAGTTGGATGTAGTCCAGTTGTTGTCTAATGAGCGGACACTTGCAAGCAGGATTGATGGAACAGGTGGCCGGCTAGCGTTAGCTTTCCACCTAGCTAGGTTATACTCCAGCCCCTGTTCGCGTTTCACCGCTGAGGATGTCCCCCCCGTGATCGCCCTCTCCAGCTGCTCCAGCTCCGCCACCGCTGCTGCCTACTGGTCAAACTAACCTGTACGGCGGGCCACAGCAACCTCTTATTTCCGAACATTCATCTCTCCCCCGCCCCCCGAGGGCCGGTGGTCTAGCATCACGTTAACTGTAGGCTACTACTATGCTTAGCTCCATAAGTGGTAGCTCAAGCTTGACATGCTTCGGTGATATTTTAATACGGCTTTACACAATGTGCATATGGCTTTCGACTTGTCTACGAGCCGTACGGGAGTTTTGGAAAATAAAAAGCGCCATTCAGGATTTCATTGCTGCTGTCTTTCTCCATCATGTGTTACGAGGAAGTGGCAGCTTGATGATAAGTAACGGTGCTGCAACGGGTCAAAATAGTAGCCTGTTAGGCACGACGCAAAGCCGAGGGAAGTGTAAAATAAATTAATAAATGTCGGCATGCGATTAATGCGATCAAAAAAAATTAATCACATCGTCTGCCCTTAATCGCATCGCGATTAACACGTTAACGCTGACAGCCCTAAACAAAACATAAACTATTTAAGAGACTAAGATGTACAGATGAAGCCCAAATCAACAAGCTTTATATTTCATAGTATCTAGACGTTTTATGTGTAAACAAAGCATACTATAGCTATATTCTGTTGCTGATGGTATCACAGTAAAACACTTCAAATTTCATAAAAACAATACAAGT
This sequence comes from Sander vitreus, assembly GCF_031162955.1. Taxonomy (NCBI): domain Eukaryota; kingdom Metazoa; phylum Chordata; class Actinopteri; order Perciformes; family Percidae; genus Sander; species Sander vitreus. The sequence goes on along the minus strand of NC_135870.1, from coordinate 9,463,393 downwards.
ATGTTGTTTTTTATGAATGTAAGATGATGTGTACATGTATTCTGAATTCACTTACTCTTCTTTCTCCAGGGTATTCAAGGGCCCTCAGGACCTCCCGGGGACAAGGGAATAGCAGGCGAGCCGGTATGACCCTCCAACCGTCTCTCCATCCCTTCATATATTTTCCTCCAGTTTCCTCATCGACTTAGCATCTCTAGGCCTGACATATCTTGCCATCCTCATCTGACTGAGTATCTTTCCCTCTCTCAATCTCCTTTAATTTTCTTTGTCGAGGCCCAATCTTTTGCAACATTCTTATCCAAACCTTTCCTCTCCATTTTTTATAACCATACTTAGTTTTATTAGATTCTCTTTGGCAACAAACAGCACCTTGGTTCTCTCAGCCCAGCCCTGTTAGCCACAAAATATCATAGCCAGGAGAAAGTTTATGAGACACATTTTAGTAGTTATTAAAAATATATTCACCTGTATTAAATGTTTCCTCCAGAGCAGCCAGATAGTTGTCTCATCCTTCACACATCTGCTCTGTAGTGGCAGGACCATGAACTGTAAGCATGCTGGGTGATTAACTGAATAAAGCATTTTTTTTTTTAAAGAAAACGTGAAAAGGAAGCTTATTAATAGAAGTGCTAAATTGCTGAACTCCAGGGGGAAATATGTGATTATTGCCATGATGGATAAAACATTTACTGTAAAAGATTTGCTGTTGTATTGTGGTTTTATTTTATGCACACTAAAAGAGGCAGAACAGAAAAAGATGGATTACCAAAATTAGAGACAGGCACCCATTGCCTCTTTGTTTTCATTGGTACAAATGAATCACAGGCTAATATTCTCCTGTTTCCAATTAAATAAAACATGGATCTCTAGCTATAACTATCTGAAGAGGACACTAAGGCAGCTGAATGTAGTTTACTTCATACAGCAGACTGTTTATACCTACAATAGGAAAGATCATGGTAATTACAGGTAATTAACGATTAGATGATCATGTTGAATACAAGCTATAAAATGTGTTTTTATCTGCACAGTTTTGTAATAGTTGTTTGGATTTAGACAAGCTATTGTAGTTACCTATAGAACAATATTCAATCATAGTAGGAGGACAATGTGGAGTTACCCAGCATCCATCTTTAAATATGAATGCTGCTTTTTATACATTGTTGAAAATCATCTTTTCCCACCTAATCATTCTCCATTGTCTCACAGCTCCTTTCACTGATGAAATAATACACTTCTGAGCTCTTCTGTTAACTTTCTTTATTGTGCAAGTCAGCCAGGGAGCAAACATTATTTATATGCACTGAGATTAAGAGGTATTCATGGCAAAGTGTCAGTGTTTTAGAAGCATAATTAGTGACACAGTCATTGCATTCAGAGCCAAACTGTGTACAGATGGTTTACTGATGTATCAATCAACGTTCCTATTTTTTTTACTTTATTAAACGAGCTCTGATGTTGATTAGCCTGAAATATCACCAGTTGGTTTTAGTCTGATTATCATTGAAGTATTTGTGTTGTCACCTCAAAGGGATCACCTGGGCCTCCAGGGACTGTGGGACTGTTAGGAGAAATTGGTCAAAAGGTAAGAGATTTTGCAAACACACACGTTGCACTTACACTCAGCCATATACATGCATGCAGATTCCACATGGATAAGGTCACTGGTGTTCATCTGCGCACACACACAAAGGGTATTGTGAGGACTAAATGATTAAATATGTGACATCTGTTGTTCACCCTACCCCAGTGAATCAATAATGCTCCCTGATTGAAGTAATCTGTCCAATTAAACTAATTAACCCACATTACAAAGGTGTCCTCTTTCTTTCTCCCATGGCAATACGTAATGGAACTCGCCCCTGACATATTGTACATATCTTTTGCCAAAGACTCATTAGCCCCTAATGTCTGCCCAAAAGCATTCAACATTTTCCTTTCTCCCATCCTCTACGTGTTTTTAAAGGGTCCTCCAGGCAAGCTGGGGGAACCAGGACTGCAAGGCGAGCCAGGGGAGAAGGTGAGACAATATATTGTTGCAGTTTTTATTTTCACCTTCAAGTTTAATATCAAATTTTGCATGCCTTATTTGATCAAAGTAATGTTTAAAACTACAAGAAGGAATGTTGTCTGTGCCCTGATGCTCATGTGTATTGTCTCTGTGTGTGTCAGGGAGCCATTGGACCTGTTGGGAACATCGGAGAGCAGGGAATAATAGGACAGCGGGTGTGTTTATCAGCATTAAACTATCAAATATTTATAACAAGTGCCACTGTTTGTTCATTAACCTTTGTGTGTGTGTGTGTGTGTGTGTGTGTGTGTGTGTGTGTGTGTGTGTGTGTGTGTGTGTGTGTGTGTGTGTGTGTGATAACAGGGAGAGCCAGGCCTAGAGGGAGAAGCTGGTCTAGCTGGTCCCGATGGAGCTAAGGTGGCATGTTGTTGTTATGTTGCATTATTAAACGTCCCATATTATGCTCATTTTCAGGTTCATACTTGTATTTTGGTTTTCTACTAGTTTACATGTACACACATTTTTCTCATACTGTCTGAATTTGCCAGTATTTAACCTCTGTCTGAAACGCACTGGGTCGTCATTGCAGCCGGGGAAAGACTATAACGGCACTATAGCGGCACTTTCTACCTATATGTACTATAGTTGTGACATCACAACCGCACGGAAGTCCTGACGGGTCGTTATACGTGAATACGAGCTGTGTGCATTTCTCTGTGGATTGAGCGTTTTGATACTTTCACAGTATTTATATAGCACCTCGGCCTGCTTTATAATCAAAAAGGACATGGAAATCTCATTTTTTACAATATGGGACCTTTAAGATCTGCTTTTTGTTGCATGTTTCAGGTAAAGAAACTTAAGTTTTTATGTGCATATGCTCAGGGTGAAAAAGGTGACATGGGACAGGAGGGCGACAACGGAGAAAAAGGTGAAATTGGGCTAAAGGGAAAGGAGGGCCCACCTGGAAGTCCTGGACTCACCGGCGTCAGAGTAAGTAGTTGTTCTGGTCACACACATTTTTTGCAAACTGACTTTTGTAAGCTGTTTCCTAATTTTGTTTTCTCTCTGAAGGGTCCAGAAGGGAAATCTGGCAAAATCGGGGATGGAGGCAAACAAGGGCCAAAGGTATTAACATCAAATCCTCTTTTAAGGCTGTTTAATACCTTTAGAAACCAAAGGTATTCACACGCAATGACATAGAAATGCTTTGTGGTCAACTATTCTGTAACTTATCCTTTGTGTGTGTTTAGGGTGCCAAAGGTCATCAAGGACACCTTGGGGAGACTGGGACAGTGGGGAAGACTGGACCACCAGGTTTTGTTGGGCAGAAGGGGTCCAGAGGAACCATTGGACACGTGGTAAAGTGGAACAGTAATGATATACATATTTATCATTCATTTTTGTAACCCTTGTTTTGTCTTCACGTCGACTATCAACTATCAACAATTTATTATTATTATTTATTTATTGATTGAAGTTTTTGTCCCTTTTTTTTACGCTTTTTTCCCCCATTACCATTATTATTTAAACCACTACTACCAACTTGTTACCACTATAGTTTTACACTTATTCTTGGAATTCATGGTCAATAAATGTAATTTATATGAAATTATATCTAATTTATGAGTTAAAAAAGCAGAAATTATGAATAATTTTGACTAAACGTTAAGATCAGAGGATGATGTGTGGATGATCACAGACAGGTATGAGTGATAGTTTAGTCAGGATGCTGTTTTGAAACCACTTGAACCTTTTTTTTCAAATGCTATAAAATGTAATAAAAGACCCAAAATTCAATGAAAGTAGTGAACCGATCATTAAATCTACTTGCAAAGAGCGTTGAATGGAACATTTGGGCAATTGGGTTGATGGACACCCAAATTTCCAATATAGAAACTTTGAAAACGGTTCAAATTTGACCTGAGGACAACTGGAGAAATTAAACAGTTTTGGTAATATGTTTGAATGTTATCTAATGTTTTATATCACGTATAGTGTGACTGAAGACACAACATCTGTTCTCTTTAGGGAGCTCCTGGTCGAATGGGTCAACAGGGGGAACTTGGTCTTGCAGGTTATGAGGTAAGATGACCTTATTGTATGTGGACACTAAACATTAAACAATGTAATCAATTTACATAACATAATAATGTTACAACATAATGTCTTGTCCTTGTAGGGCCATCAGGGACCACAGGGCCCTATTGGGCCTCCAGGACCAAAAGGTGAAAAGGTACACCTCGTTCACTTTATGTGTAACACTGATCTCTTATTCTTCCTCTTTATCTTCTGTGACTCTCATCTGTTCCCAGTGTATCCCAGTAACAGTTTAGATTGGTCACAAATCACCTGAAAGTAGATCAAAAACACCAAATTTTTTTTTTATTGAGCTATGAAACAGGCATTTTAAAATGCACCCCTCTCTGTAAGCATTTTGTACTGATCTATCTTGTTTTGAGTGCCTTCATTAAAGACAACATGTTAAAATATAATGGCTTTTATTTTACATAAAGGCAGAGAGACTTTACACACATGGGGAGGTTTTTAGATTTTGGCTTTAACTCATCATAATCAGCCATGTGTGAGCCAAGTTTCAAAAGCCAGATATAGTGTACTGAAACAGCAGGGATGTCTGTCTTATATAAAACATCTAACATTGTTCTGATTCTTATCTGCAGGGCGAGCAGGGGGATGATGGGAAAGTAGAGGGTCCTCCTGGTCCTCCAGGTGACATAGTAAGTCACACCTGACTTACCTTTCTCCCTCCTTCTATTGTTTGTCTGCTATAAAATTGCAGAAATCAAATAATTTGCTTGTTAACTCATATATTTCTTGTTTTATCAGGGTACTCCAGGTGACCGAGGAGAGAGAGGGGAATCAGGAGATCCGGGGTATAAGGTAAGTACCATCACTCACAGTGATTTTAAAATGATTTATTTGGGTTTATGATGTTTATATTCTGTTTCTCTTTCTCAGGGTCAAGTTGGTGTGGATGGGGAAAGAGGCAGGCCTGGAGCTCCTGGACAACCTGTGAGTGTCAAGACTTGTGATTTCCACACACAGTTCTGTCATTAAAAGTCTATATAAACAACCAGCGGGCATGCTCACACAGGTCGTCTTTATGTGCTTTCAATAACACAACTGGCAATTTCAGGGACAGCCTGGACCTCGTGGGCAACAAGGACCCAAAGGGGCCAAAGGAGATCAAGTAAGGATGTAAACATAAAAAAAAAAAATGCTGTGTGTTTTGCTAGAGGGTGCATGTCTGAAGAATTAAAAATGATGTGCAGTCCTATTTCTTGTCTGTATTAGCTTCAGTCAATTAGAGCTTTAGAGGCAATGCTAAAGCTTGTATGTGCTGTAAGTTGAATGCTTGAGTAATGAACTCAGGTAAAAAAAGCATTATTTGGCCTATTTTATGAATGTGTATCAGCAATCTAGGGGTTGCAACAACGTCAGTAGGTCTCTGGCAAAGTGAGAAAGTTAGCTAAATGTAGCAGAGATCCAACAGCAACATCTAGTAAAGAGGCCAGTAATCAGCCTGAAAGTACTGTAATAATACAAAAGTACTGTGCTGTCTTTTGATTTGTTAGGTTTGAGAGAGGGATGCAATGCTGGTTACTATCACCTGGTTAAATGTTACTGTAGAACAATGACCAGCAGATGTGGGACATTAACAATAATAAATAATAATCTCATTTCACCTTTAAAACATGTTCTCTCTCTTCAGGGTCAGAAAGGCAAAAAGGGCCAGTCAGGACAAAAAGGAACCAGAGGACAGGAGGTAAGTCAACAATTCTCCATACATCTACAGATGCTTCAGCGATTTACAGTATTTCATTACAAAAGACAGATGTTTTGCGTACTCTCAGCCTTTAAAAAGTTGTATTCATGACTAGAATACTTGGAAACAAGGCATAAACAAAAGTCATAAAAAGATTGACCAAGACAGGATCAAACTGATTGTGTTAATTCACCCAAGTAAAGACTGATAGACAAGAAGCCAGTCTCACAAACTGTCACGCTCGGTCTAGATTTCTGATAAGTCCACTCTTCTCCTCAGGGTGGGGGTGGTCTTCCCGGTCCCAGAGGTGTGGTGGGCCGAGAGGGACTGGAGGGTGTGCCCGGGATGGATGGAGTCCCTGGAAAAGATGGCAGTAAAGGCATGCCGGTGAGACTAACAAAGAAATCTCTTGTTTATTAATCTTATTTATCCTATTTACACAAGCCTATAGAGTCTATATTCAGCCGCTTTCCGACCAAGTAGTTACAGGAACGTAGTTATAGGAAAAGTCCACTTCTAAACAGATCTACTAACCACTCTCCCCCAAAACCGTTTTTTCCAATTGCATTCGCACTGGCCAAGTGGCCATAGGGACTGGTAGGAGGAGTAAGGGAGTGATGCAAGCACGGCAACGGTCGTTATAGCGTTAAAATCAGAAGAAAAAAAATACATCAAAAAAGTATGAACTAAATACTATATCTAATGTATATAGCATATTTGTCATAATTTAAACAAGTCTCCTGAAGAGAAACGAGCATCTCTCTCTCCCCCGCCTCTGCCTGCTGCGCTGTGGACGTGTGTGTGTGTGTGTGTGTGTGTGTGTGTGTGTGTGTGTGTGTGTGTGTGTGTGTGTGTGTGTGTGTGTGTGTGTGTGTGTGACGTCCGGCCAGCCGCAGGACACGCTTGTGAAGTTTAATTCCGAAAAGACAGTTAACCACAGGTTCCTGTTAATCTTATGATGGACATGTGTTGTGATATTTAAAAAAACGAACCGTCAACGGCGAAATAAAAGCCTCTTATTTACGAGTGCGGTCTGAGAGACCTCCAGCTTACAGCGGGGTCTCTGAGCATGACTGGCCGAGCGGCGAGCTAGCAACGAGCTTCTCAACTCCAAATTGTCAATTCGGCATCAATTTGCGCAAGACTATCTATATTCGAAATCTAAGTAGTTAATTTCTCGCCTAAAACGTTGTCATAAGTGAAATTAGTGATGAATAAGATGGCGAAAATTGTTAAAATTGTCCCGTTGTTGGTCTGTCTGTACCGGAAACCCGACCCCCGACGTTGACCTAGGTGCATGTGCTGAAAAGGGAAAAAGGAAAAGACCCTGTCCTGAAGTAGGAGCTGAAAGAGTTACAGGAACTGCAGCCAGAGGGACTTAAAAATCCCCAAATTGGTCCAGTCGGGACACAAGAAAAAAAGGGGTTCTAGGAATTTTATGTTCTAGGAACTGCAAAAAAAACTCCGGTCGGAAAGCGGCTTATATTTGCTATGTTTAGAGACTGACCTTTAATGGGGCTGACAAATACCAGATTCGTCCTGAGGGTGGTGCTAGAGGAAAGTCATTAAACTCTAAATGGTTTATCCTCTTGGAACCATGAATGTAATCAGCACATTTCATGGCTCTCTATTGAATAATGAGATGTCTTGTGTTAACAAAGCTTAAACAGTGCCCAAAATGGAAAGGTCTTATCCTCTGTTGAGCACTGGGGCGAAGTGCTGGACATATAGACAAGCTTGAATCGCCAGCCTTAAAAAAAAAATATGAATGGATTGTTAATATTTGTGATGAATCTCATTCATTCTGCCTCCATAATATGTATTTAGGGAGAACATGGTGATGATGGGGAGGATGGTCTTTCTGGCAAAGCTGGCTTACGTGGTAAATCTGGCGTTCCAGGACTCCCAGGAGATCAGGGGACTATTGGACCAAAGGTAGGAGGAATAAGTAATAAGCTGTATAGTAGGCATGGGCCGGTATTAGATTCTGACGATATGATAACCTTCAGCAAAAATATCATGGTTTCACAAACATTTTTTATTTTGAAATGCCTGGGTAAAAGCGTTTTTCCGCCCATTGAACACAATATATTTTATTTTTTAACACACTGCACACTGGCAAGGAGAGGGATTTCTAAACTGCACTTTCTTTCCTTGACGACTCAAACCGCAGGAACGGTATGACGGAAAATTTTAGTGGTTTTGAAACCGTGACTTTTTCCAAACCGCGGTATACCTTGAAACCGGTAACCAGCCCATGCCTACTGTATAGTGCATTTAGTATGCTGTACAATGATGACAAAATAGAATAACTGTAATGTCATGCTAGTGAGTAAGCAATAAATCATTTTAGATATAATGTGCTGCCGTGCAAGGGAAATATTGGTATGACTGCTTTAAATATCACATGAATGTGAAAATAATTATTTAACTGCCCATGAGTGATCTTTCCTCAGCCATTTGATCATTTATCCATCCATCCATCCATCCAGGGTGAGCAGGGTCTTCGAGGCCAGAGTGGACCTCCAGGAAAAAGAGGCTTCAGAGGCGGAATGGGACTGCCAGGGCCACAGGGAGACCAAGGCCCTAAAGGACAACCTGTGAGTAACATATGTAATACAGGCAATTACTTACCAACACCATGAATGATATGGTTTCATGACATTTAGGAGATTCCGAGTTTCTGATTGTTGACTTAATTCTTGTTCAGGGTGATACAGGGGAAGCAGGTTTTCCAGGAATTCTGGGAGTTTTTGGACCAAGGGTATGTTCAGCACCAAACAGCATGTGATTCTACAACAGCCACAGATAGTTCAGACTTCCAACCCAAACCCAGCCAAATCCAAAACCAGCCTGTGTTTTGATCCTAAATCTTATAAAATAAAGTACACTTGAACACACACACACACACACACACACACACACACACACACAGCAAAATCTATTTATCTGCTACTGAGGGACTACACACATTAAATGAGCAATTGAAATCTGGTTGGTTTATCTTTAGAAATGGCTTTTGTAGAATAAGCCCCCCTTAATTTCTAAACAGTTTCCTTTATCACTCCCCTTAGTAATTACACCTGGGGTGTCTGTACAGGAAGTGGATTAGTCTCTAAGTACAAATATGGCTTGTTTTGGGATTCAGGTGTAGTCTGTGTTACTATTATATATATGTATCTATATTATAGGGTTGTCAGAAAGAGAGTGTACAAATATTTATATTTATTTCAGGGGCCTCCAGGAGACTTTGGGCCAAAGGGCATACAGGGACCAAAAGGGCCACAGGGCGCAATGGTAAGTAAACTAATGACCTAAATTACACTGATGAAATATACTGAACTTCTTATTTCATTCTTTTTTTTCTCCCAATCAGGGCAGAGGAGGAGTCATTGGCCCTATGGGAATCATTGGTCCCAATGGAAGCGCAGTATGTATTATACAGATTGAGATAAGCTTATATTATTTATCTCTGCTGTTATTCTTCAGCCAGCTGACTGTGTACATCTCTTCACAGGGTCCTAGAGGAGAGAAGGGCAATCATGGAGAGACTGTAAGTCTTCACTTCTCACCGCATCTATTTCTTTTAGTTTTTTACACTTTGTTTACATTGTCTACTCTGTAAAAAGCAGATTTGATGGTAATTTTCAGGCTGAAAGTATGTCTTTTCTCTCTCTGAACAGGGATTGCAAGGCCCAATGGTATGTTTGCATAGTGTGTAATTTTCTGTTGCTACAGACCATTTGTATTTCATAAGGACACTTGATTGACAACATAAAACCTCACGCAGCATGTGTGTTTTTCTTCTTTATTAGGGGTCTCCTGGACCTCGTGGACCCCCTGGACTTCCAGTACGTTTTCTACCTTTATAGGTTTCAGCAGCTGTCAAACAAACATAATGTAATATCCAAGTTGCATGATTCATTGTCTAAAACACTCTTTTTTTTTTCCTTTAGGGTCGCCCGGGTATCCCTCTATCATTTGTAAGTCATTATGTGTTTGCTGATTTTATTACATCCAATACGGCTTAAAGTAGTTAGAATGTGCTGTAATGTGTTATCCAGAAAGATACAATGACACTGGTGAAATACGATTTTGTGATTTTGCTGCAGAAGGAAGATGGTCTTTTGGTAATGGATTCACACACCCGACTCAGGACTGAGGTTAGTAGAGTGTGACGTCAACATTCTTTCTGTATTGTTACATTTTTAATGTGTTGCAAACTGCACAGACTCACCTTTTTTTCTGTCTATCCTCCAGAATAAGCCAGCGATGGACCTGCCGATGCTGGACCAGGGCGCAGAGATCTTTAAGACCCTCCACTACCTCAGTAACCTGATCCAGAGCCTGAAGAACCCACTGGGCACTCGGGACAACCCCGCCCGCATCTGCAGGGACCTGCACAGCTGTGAACAGAAGTTAAATGATGGTGAGAGTGTGTGTGTGTGTGTGTGTGTGTGTGTGTGTGTGTGTGTGTGTGGTTGTGTGTTGTGTTCAAGACAGATGTGGAGAGCAATTTTATGTTCAGATAGACTAATTACCCTTAGATGTGTATGTATTTTCAGGCACTTATTGGATGGACCCCAACCTGGGCTGCTCATCAGATACAATTGAAGTCTCCTGCAACTTTACTGGCGGTGGACAGACTTGCCTAAAACCAATAACAGTATCCAAGGTATTTAAGACACAGCCCCAATGACACCAGCAATGTCTACACAATTAAAAAAGTTCAAGAAATATTACACACATGAGCACATACCAGACTTGTTAATCAGCTCCTGTTCTGCCTGTTTGAGCAGCCAGAAATCAGCGTCGGTCGTGTCCAGATGAACTTCCTGCACCTGCTGAGCTCAGAGGCAGAGCAGCACATCATCATTCACTGCCTGAACATCTCGGTTTGGAGGTCAGCTGAGGATCAGCCGGCCGCCCAGGGCTCTGTGAGATTCAAGGCCTGGAGTGGGGAGGTGTTCGAGGTTGGAGGAGAGCTTGAGCCAGAAGTCTTGGAAGACTCCTGCTGGGTAGGACTGACATGATGTCATCTGGCTTTGTGCCCTTTAAGTTGACATCATTCTTGACTTTCAGACTTTCAAACTTGTTGCCCTAATTGTGACGTTCATGTCTTGGACCAAAAAATGTCTTGTGTATCTGGGTTTCAGATAAAAGATGGCCGCTGGCACCAAACCCATTTTGTGTTCCACTCCCTGGATCCCTCCCTGCTCCCTCTGGTCGACATCTACAACCTCCCCAAGACTACACCTGGCTCACATTACCACCTAGAAGTAGGTCCTGTATGCTTCCTGTGAGGGCTGCCGTGTAAGTCTTCTGAGTATTTAGAGATGGATTATCACCCCTTGGTGACACCCTCGTGTGGGCGTGGAGATCGGAGCAGTCTCCTCCAATCCAGGGTAAAATAATCCAAGCGAGTACAAGCCTCCCTCCAAACAGATCCTGCTTTACTCTTCCAAACTCCCATTGGACTGCAGACACAGAGGGAGGAAGCACGGGGAAGCTGGGGGGTACAAAGAAGAGCTGAGGAGGAGCAGGGGAGTTCTTGCACTAATAGCTTCTCCATATGGCAAAAGTTTCTTCAAGCTCTTCAAGAAGGATCTCCATATGCGCGCCCGCTTGGAGAGAAAAAAAGGCTCTTTGCCATTCAATCTCTCAAAAACATTGCTAAGTGAAGGGAGACAAGGCCAAGTTAATCAGCGGACATTATAGTAACTTATTTTTTTTTAACTGTATACAGTCTGTATACTGTGTGTACTTTTTTGGAAGTACCAGGAATTATGTCAGGAGAGAAGAATTCAAGTAATTGGGATCAGTTAAATGTACATATATATGTATGCTTATTATTAACTTTTATACATGTATATCTTATGTAAAGAAATAATCTTCAAGTGCAATAGAAAATGAGAAGATAATTTGATATTTTAAACTTATATGGAAGGATTTTTCAGGGGTGCCATTTTATTTGCCTTTGGTGCTCATCTCCTTGTGATCTTGCCCATGTGAATTAATCCTGAGGCAGGCTCATTTGCCTGAATTGAGCAGAAATCACATCTTTATTTACTAGTGCTCCAAATGGGAGATCATGGCTATCAGTTTCCTCCCTGATGTGGGAAAATCAGTGTCAACTCTCTGAAGCCACACACTGATGCACACAAGCCGTCCATATGGAGAGTCAGTGCATTAAATACTTATCACTATACTTATTACTCATACATTATTGAACCGGATGCCACTGATGAGTAGGGAGAATATCTGCGGTCTTGGAGTTTAGAGGTCATGGTAAAAAAAAAGAAATAAAAAAAAAAAGTATGAGAGTACGGAGCTCTAGTTCTCAATAGTGTTTTATCAATTTCTCTCCGACTGTGGAGTGTGGAGTATCAGTTATTTGCTTCCTTACTTATGAAAAGAGATTGGAGGGTAATAGTTATTTACTCAGCACCACATGGGACCAAGGGTCTCTTCTTCTACCCCACTTACAGTAGACAGACTACAGGTATAGGCATTCCTTAGAGGAGATCTGAGCCACAAGAGAGAGGAGAGTGGGTCAATGAATCAAAATAATCCCTCATCTTCTATCCCATCCTCTCTCTAATGCATGGTGCTAAGTAAATTATCTAAGGTGCTAACCATAGTGCTGTAATTACACCACTTTGCTGAAATATTCTGATGTTCATAGTGCATGCTTGCTTAGATGAATAAAAAAGTCAATATAATATATTGCCATAGCTTCCATAATGCACTATAATGGTAATAGCCCATCTCAAACTACATAGTTCCCTAATAGTCTGTTTTTCTTCAATGCTGCAATTTACAAAGATGCTTATTCTGATTGAAAATGTTTTAGAGATAACTATAAAACAGATTACTCCTTTGTATCCAGTATAAATCACAGGGTTTAAAGTATTTTTAAAAATTGTTTTACTCTGTACAAAGCCCCCCACAGCTGTATGTAATATGTTTTTAGAAACACAACTAGTGGAAATAGTTTTAATAAATAAAAGTTTCTTTGTTGTAGCTGGACACAAGTGTGTATAATTGTGCAAACCTTGCTGTATACAGTGGATCCCCTCTTGCTAATTTAATGTTATTTAATGTTGTGGTTGCTGACTGAGCGAGTTCTGTTGGTTGAAGCAGTACTACTCTTTCTGACAACTTTATATATCAGTTTGCCCAACTGGTCTTGGAGTTTATAGATTTTTATGTGTAAATTTGGGGCTCCAGAGAACAAATTTATTGCAATGTTAATTATCTTTTATTTTTTTATTTTTTGTTATTTTGCTTTATGTTGTTTTTCCTCTATGATAATCAACCATGTACTGTACCAGGACTCTGTGCTATACTATAACTTGTGTTTTAAAGAATTATGCAAATATGTGAAAATTGTTTCTTCTTTTTGTAAATCTGTTGTAGACATAAAAACGAGCTAAGAATACCTCACATTTTTACACAAGACTTGGAGCAAAGATTTTCTGTCAAATTTATAATTAGAGCCTGTTTGGAAATATCAACCAAATACATTAAGTCATTAAACTCTGAACAAGACCATTTCTGGTGCCAACATCCTTTATCTGTTTACTGTTTATTCATTGTTCAATGTCCATTTGTACAATAAATACTTTCAATTTGTGTGTGTATTATTACTTTTTAACTATTTGGATGGCTGCAATACCCATGAACAAAATAAAATACCTGATTTTTAAAATAATAGTATATCACTTACACATGTATTTTAAGAATTAAAGAAATGCAATGATCTACCTCTTGATATTCACAAGCCTAATATATTTCAGTACAAGTACAATAAACAATTGCATATGTTTAAAATTCTTTTAGTCTTGGTCACTCAAGATCTTAATGGTTAAGGGTCTGAAAATGTTTTTTCTACACATAGCCAATACTTTTATATGGTGTACCAGATCCAAGGAGTTGTGATGGTGGCCAAAGGTTTTGCAACACAACTATTATGTAATAATAATAATAATAATAATAATAATACAAATAATGCATTTTATTTATCTAGCGCTTTTTACAACACTCAAAGACACTTTACATAGTTTTTAAAAAAGAAATACACATACTAAAAATACACACACTAAAATACACACAGTAATCAAACATTAAAGGCGCACTATGAGTTCCTGCAGGGGTTCAGCGCGATTTCATTGTTGTCTCAAATCGTAGGCATCTCTCCTTGATCCGCTAGCTGCCTGCCCCCTGAATACACAGTGAAAAAGCCCGGTCTCTGGAGACAACACAGGGGTCGTAAACGTCAAACAAACACTAGGGGCACAGGCTGTGCCCCAAAATACAACAGAACACGTTCCAGCCAATCACCGACAAGCTGGTTGGAGGAGGGGGTGGGTGTTAGTGACAGTTAGTCAGTTAGTCAGGACAGTTATGGAAACATGGGGGGAAGGGCGAGCTTGCTCTGTTTTGTTTGGTTTTTACTTGGAACGTCAACAGAAGTGATGTCATGCAGGAACTCATAGTACACCTTTAAAAGCAGCTCTAAAAAGGTGATGTGGGCACTTTTACTAAAGACAAATCATTTCAACTTTGCTGGCTTGTGTGACTGCAGATGTGTAACTTTCCCCACAAGCTGAGATATAAACACTATTTCTAGTTGATTCATAGCAGTCACAAGCATAGACCTCCAAGATCCAACAGAAAGCTTGTGTCCCAATATATATCATAAACAGTGGAGGAGGAGGATAATTACCTTTTGGGGGGCTGAGGATGTGTTGAGCCCATGCCTAGATTAACCTGTTAGGAGGCCCTGGGGTCAGTTACAGGAGAAAGGGGAGATTCACATAAACTCTAATAATGGTTATCATGATATCTTGCCTGGAACACCACTGTCATGTGTGTGTGTGTGTGTGTATGTGTGTGTGTGTGTGTGTGTGTGTGTGTGTGTGTGTGTGTGTGTGTGTGTATGTGTAATAGCATCTGAAGGAAGAACGAATATAACATGGTTATCAGCCAGGTTAAATTGTATCGCTGACATCACACTGCAGTTTTATGTCTTAACGTTACAATAAATGAAGGACCATTTTACATCCTAGCAATTATTAATTGTGAAACTGTGCTCTAGCCAGGCTGAAATTAAGAGTTACGCCACTTGGTGTCGCTAATGTTGTCTGGATAGATTTCATGTGAAGATACTCCACAGCGCTGTGGAGATAGGTCTAGGCAATGCGAGACCCTAACCCTGACCAGCTGTTTACACCAAGGAAGTTTTATATGGCTCAGCCCTTTCCTAAACTTAACTAAATGGGTGATAAAATACCCAGACGGTACTGTAGACTGTATTCCTACTAAATGTTATAATTAGCCTATGAGGTAAGTGTTAATTAGTCTGCGCCACCATGCAACACACCCACTATCACATTCGCAACACACACATAAAAACTATGTTTAAAAGGTGATGAATATGTCTCACACACACACACACACACACACACACACACACACACAAATCTATTTCCCTCTCTCGTAAGCAATGCAATTAATGATGATGCTTATTTATATCCCTCTTGCCGCACTTTAGTAACAAACCCGCATACTGTTTTGTATTAATTTGTGTTACATGCTCTCTGTCTGTGATCTACATCATTATGTCAATAACAAATGGATTTTTGGGATTGCTAAATAAAAACACGTCACCTTTTCTTTAAAATGTGTTGTCAGAGATAGTAACATGACTACATTGCAAAGGAGCAAATTGAATTCTTCAGCGGCTGCGTCTGTATTTTTGAGCCTCTAAGTCCCTCCCCAAATGTTTGTTTTGGCCAATCGCTTTGTCCTAGTACCCACCCTCTTTTATGCTGCCTTTCTACTGCTCGTAAATTCTTTATTTTTAAGTCCTAAATAATAAACTTGCATGTAAGCACAGTTGTGAACAAATACTGAGATGTGGTTTAAAATCAATTTAGCACATAACCTGTGTCGTTGTACGTTACATCGTCATATTATTTGTTTTTAAGTCATATGCTGTGGGGTTTCAGTCGTGAATTTAAAATCTTCCTACACAGCCTGAACACATCGCCAGTTTCCAACGTGCACAATGGTGACGTTTACCATATCATGATGGCGGTAGCCAGGACTATTTTGAATTCCGTCCCGCTTTTCTAAGTTTACCTTACGTCTAGTCTTTAAAATGTCTTTTAATTCTAGAGAGAACACAAGCTAAGTGAACCTTTATCATGGATTCCGTCGTTGGGGCAGACTTGACGCTCCCCGTTGACATCAACGGAAGGTAAACCCACCAACGATAGCTAGCCAGCTAACGCTAGCGTATAAGAGTACGTTATAGCTAACCCATTAATCCGACAGCAGTTAGTTACCGCTGCACGGGCCCTGACTATTACCTGGAATGACACAGAAGCACTCAAGTTATCATGTCTTTGATATTACGCTAACGTTATAACGTTACTGAATTACGTTAACGTTAACTTTGGTGTATTATTTACTATCAGTAATTACGTTAGCTAGCTACATAATGTTATAGCTTATTGGGTAACGTTATAGGTTGTTAACGTTAGGTCTCATAAGAAATTGCTCGTTTATTTACTGGTGGTAACGTTACCGTTACGTTAAGTACGACATTTGGATCATTACACGTCAACATTTCACATCTAATATATTGTTGACATAGTCTGTAAAACTAAAGTTACGCTAACTTACATTAGCTTATAAATTAAGTTAGTAGCTAAATTAAATTATATAGACAATAATCTTTCAGTTCAGGTTGATAATCTGAAACTGTGAACTGAATTGAAACTTTTAAAGAATATTTAGCTTCTCTGGGATAATGTAACGTTAGTCCTGATTTGACAAGAGCTGGTCCAATGTGGTTTAACGTTACATGTGAAAAGATTTATGGAATCTCCCATTGTTGCATTTTCACAAATAGAATAAATCTTTCACAAATCTCAAACAGAAACAACAGAGGTGCTCCCGTTGCTTTTGTGTCGGCACCATATTTGACCAACAGTAACGTTAACGTTATATTAACTCTGACCAACATTCATGGAAAACGTTCTTACCAATGCACGAAATGTGGCTTTTAACATTAACGATGCAACGATTTGTGTCAATATGAGCAAAATCTCTACCTAAAAAATCGTTTTGTGCTGTCAGTTCACTCAACTAAATAAAGAAGCTATTTGGGGACAAACACCAAAATGATACCCCAAAAGTGCAATAGAAACATTGGTGCAGAAAGCCTGTTATGTGTAGAATACCCGTAGATATTACCGTTATAAATCTTATTCCGCTGTGATATTGCTGCGATTGGTAGGTCGGCTTGTTGACCTGTCAATCAGAGAGTGAAAGAAAGCGGAAATTATCAAAGCCAGTTTGTCAGCGGGGTTCAGACTGAAGCAACGGCGTCTCCCTGCACTCTTTGTACAAAATGTGGAGTAACATGTCATACTTGTTTTTTTCCCCCGCGTGCTCTCCTTGACATGAGAGAAGAGTGTGATTGTGGTAAGTTAGCTAGGTGATTTGTGTAGTATTAGCTCTGTTCTTCTTAGGTGCTCTTGATGGATAGTGTTTGCTGCATATAGCTAGTCTAAAGCTCATTGGGAAAACTAGTTCTAGCATCTATGTGTTTAAGTGTGTAGTGTCCTTGGTTCGTCTCCTTTTTAAATGACCTAGCCCTGCCGTGCCCTGTGTAAAAGCGGTCATCCAGGTGGTAAGCTGCCTCAGTAATCCAAGATGTTAGCTGATATGTGTGGTGTGAATTACTTATTCGGTAATTCTGAAACCTGATTCACTTTACCCTTTTTAGTTTAGAAAAAATGTATTTCCATACTGTTAGTTGCTGCGTTTATTGTTGTTTTTCATTAACTACTGCAAGTGATATTGTTGTGAGTTTAGCTGCTTCCATGTTTGTCACTAGCAGTTGAACAAAGTGAGAGAAAAAAAAGAGGAAGTCACTGTTTACAGGCTTTTACATTGTTTCCACTGGGTGCTGGAGGGGTTGCTACAAATGCAGCGTCAATAACACTGACACAGACTGTTTTAATATCATCTATTCTTTATGATATGAGAGTTTAATTTGTGACAGTTTCTATGGAAGTTGTTTCACATCTTTATGTTTGGTGCTTTACTCTTATCATGGCTCTCGTTGTAGAGTGCTTCCTCCCCATTAACACAGGAAGGGGTTGCTTGTGAAACCTAAGTGACGCAACAATTTGTCAACAAATTTTAATTTACTGACTTTGTGTTTTCGTGAAGGAATAATGTACTCCTTTTGCACATATTCTTCATGTTTTATTATTTAATCTTGTAACACACGAAATGTTGGACCACTTTGACATTAAGAGTCTTTTTCTGTTGTTGATCAGTGTCAAAAAGCCTCATTACATACACTGGGATTCAATATTGTAAAAGTCTAAGGGGGTGACGTCATTTCAATTGGCACTATGTCTTTTTTTCTCCACTGTAATGTCCTGAGTTATGGCGCTTTATGTTTAACTTTGTAGTGTTTGCTGGGTGGCAAAGCAAAATAAAGATGGGGAAGAGCAGTGTGATTATGGTTTATTGTTGCAGCCTGACACCGTGGAAGCTTTAAATTAAGTTTAATTATAGCAGGGGATATTCAGAGTTCGCAGAGTCACAGAAAGCTAGAGAAAAACAAGTATGTAAGAATGTAATTTGCACATGCATCCTCCAATATTATTTTTTTAAATCTTTTTTTTATAGTAATACATTTTTTTTATTCTTATGATGCTCAGCAAAAGCTCAGTCTGCTATTCTATATACAAAGAAGAACATAAAACGTATCAATGTTTAGGCATGATGAAATATAAACAAATCATGCTGGAACCGTTGATCTTTGCTGAGGAATATATCAGAGAAGCAGCAGAGTGGCTGTGCTTCCACTGCCAGGGGAGGTATGGGAAGTAGTTATGCAATGCTGGACATTATTTATTATTAGACACAAGGGTTAAAGGTAAGGGACGTCTTGGACCAAATGGTTCATGTTCATGTTTTTGTTTATGCAAGTAATTGACCTCTTAAATCCAGATTTGTTAGGAGAAATTTGCACTAACACAACAATATTATTACATGTGCAAGAGATACATTTTTGTTGTAGCAGTACAACCTTGGTTCCCTCTGTGTCATTTTGATCCAGATGTGTGTTGCTGATGCTTGGTGCATTGTACTGTGTCTATGAGTGACGCCACTGTCCCATCACTGTGTGATGCTTAGCTGATCACAGCCACAGTAGTCTACTTGTCTACCAAAGAAAGCCTTCTCCGTCCACTGGCTTCTCTGTTTTTCTCTTGTCCTGTCTTTCTAAACATGAGAGCTAGGCTGCCACTGGCACATGGTCTTACACACACACACACACACACACACACACACACACACACACACACTTAAAGGACGCTCTGCCAGAGTGGATGTAAATGAAGCAGAGTCATTCTTGAGCTATTTATGGATTGTTCTTGGGGCTCAATGGAACTGGCCAGCGTGAGTAATACATAAACAGCGCATTTATATGTTGTTCAAAAACCAAAATATTTAGAGTGTGTGTGCATTGTGCAAGGATAGAGAACAGAGCTTGCTTTGGTTGCTATGATTTTTAAAAATTCTGAATTGTCTTCGATGAATGTGGCGTAATGTTACAGTGTGATCCCTTTTCCAAATATTTGTAGTGACTAGGAATCGCATCGCTAACAAAATGATTCCGTCCACAGCTGCAGACTGCCGGACTCCATAGATGTTGGAGAATATTCCACAGACAGCATGACAGGTACATTGAGACTTTCTTTTGTTCTCGCTTTGTTTTTTTCCTTGCACAGGTTGTGTCTCCCTTGTGTATTAATTAATACTGCCGTTGAATCGTGGCTGTGACCTCCCACAGTTGTGTCCCCAAAGCTGTGATGAGGAGAGGGATTAGCTGTATGATGTTAATTAGCTAATCTTGTTTGTTTCTAATTCCTTGTCAAGCTCTTGTAGTGTGCCAACAATATACCCAGGGCTAGAACAATACATACAAGCCAGTAAACAAATGATTTCTAGATATAGGTCAATATCTGTGGCTTTCTGTCAAATACATCCAGGCAAAACAAGACTGTGGCAGCATTATAATAGTTCTTGTATGTGTGTGTAAACTAGGGCTGCAAATAGTGATTATTTTTAGATTAGATTAATCTGCAGATCATAAGTGATCGATGAAACGTCCAAAGAATTGTGAAAAAATGTTCATCGGTTTTCCCGAGCCCAAGGAGATGTCTCCAATTACTTGTTTTTCCTAAACAACCCAAACATACTAGTTCACATTTTATATAGAAAAAAAGAAGAAGAGAAAAGCCGCAAATCAGAAGCAGGAACCAGGGAATGTTTGGAGACTTTTACTGAAAAACGGCTGAAACGATTAATTGATTATCAAAAATAGTTGGCAATTGTTTTTCTGTATTGTTTACTTAATTCATTGCCCAGCAGGTTTTGTTGGAAAACATGTTTATATCTCTCAGATCAAGGTACTTCTCCCCCCACATACTTACTTTAAAGTGCAATAATAAAGCCTGTGCTGAAAAAATAACAAGAAAACCTCAGGTTTGCAGAGTCTTGGAAAATAAGGCTCATGCTGAAAATAACCACAATTATACTTTATTCATAAAACATAGATCAATCTGTAAGGTTTAATTTCATGGCAGCAGACATTATTTTGTCTCACCGAAGGCAACAAGGACAAAAGCAACATCTCTGTTGCTCTGATTTAGAAATAATATAAATATAATAATATAGTAATATAATAGGAACTGATACCGTAAGTGTGAGGGTCATCAAACTGAATCAAGAGTTAATGTTGTGAAATGTGTTGTTGACTAGTGTTACATGATCAGCTATGGGCTGCTTTTAACTGGCCTAAACATGGCAGATCTCCAGTAGCTGTCTCATCTCTGATGCCTTTGCAGTGGAAAACATTTCTGCTTTCTCTTTCTCTATATCCCTCTAAAATAAACACGAAAGCTGGGATTATGAGTTGTTCTTGTAAGCAGGGAAGATTCTCTATACTATAGAGACCAGTTGTGACTCAAATTAGTTAAAGTGAATCACTTTGTTGTTTTACAGCTCTATCCTTCCCTGACAAGATGTCCCCAACCAAAGCTCTCACCATGAAGGACTATGAGAATGTGAGTGACGTTTATCAAGTGGCGTGATGTTTCTTATATTGGAGTTGCTATGTAGTGATACAATGTCTCTTTGATTGCCTAAAGCTAATTTTATATAACATTAACTTTTACTGAACTTATTAATTGGTTTATGCTGTTAATTGTTAATACATTAAAACCCTGAGCTCGTCAATACAAGGTTATGCAGACAACTTAACTCCACCACAACAAACAAGGGTAATTTATGAAACCTGATCCTTAGTCTGACTAAAACCAAGCTACACTGACCATTTATGGAGTGTGTGTGTGTGTGTGTGTGTGTGTGTGTGTGTGTGTGTGTGTGTGTGTGTGTGTGTGTGTGTGTGTGTGTGTGTGTGTGTGTGTGTGTGTGTGTGTTGAAGCCTATGTTTCAGCATTTGAGTGGAATGCATGCTCAGATCTTTTGGCTTGTGCTGCCTGGCTGGCTTCATGATTAGAGGTTTACAGAGGGGTCCAGACTTCTACCTCCTCTCTTTGACAGTCTACCCAACCCCCATTACCAGATGTATGCTGTTCTGAGCCTGCAGCACAATGATGCAGTCGACTTCACACACATTCACACTCAAACACACATAGAAGTATGAAGGTCTCCCTTCATTTTAACAATAACCCTACATGATCCTTTTCTGCCATTTGAATATTTCTTGGACCCAACTTCAGTTTGTCCTATTTTCTTATCTAAAATAAAGTAAATGCAGATTTATTTTTTGGGCCAGACAAAGACCAACATAATTGAATACAACTTGTTCAATAAACTGTAATTTGTTCAATTATTTTCTTGTAGCAAATCACAGCTCTGAAGAAAGAGAACTTTAACCTGAAGCTGCGCATTTACTTCATGGAGGAGCGCATGCAGCAGAAATGTGACGACTCCACTGAGGACATTTTCAAAACGGTGTTGTATTTACTTTTGTATGCAAAACATGTATTGGACTCTTTGTCATGCATTTATGTGGTCCCTCAGTGTCTTAAAGTTGCATGTGACTCAGTGTTTCCAACCAGGACTAGTTGAGATCACAACTTCAGCCACACCAAGAGCTGGATTAGATTCCACCAAAATCCCACATTTATGATCTTGGAACAGCTGTCTTGCCTTTTCGCTTTTTTTTTTATTTTATTTTTTCGAGTGAGATGTAAGCACATTGGAATCTCCTGGTCTCATTAGGGCTGCTTGTGTTTCTTATCTTCTTTTTTTCATTTAGAGAGGTGAAGTGTCCTGTAAGAATGTTATCTTTATGCTCACACTCCAAGATAAACCTTTATTTATTATGAATTATTAATTGAATTGTTATATGAATTATTAATTTGGTAATGTTAACAATGCAACTGTCAGGGAGAATGATTTCTAAGAATCTCTTGAATATGATTATTGTGCCAGTTTTTTTTATGATCACTCCAGATGTGCAATGTATGCTATAATGGACTGAATGCTGTCTGTTTATAGAACATTGAGCTAAAAGTGGAGTTGGAGTCTATGAAGAGAGACCTGGCAGAGAAACAGGAGCTACTCGTGTCTGCATCGTAAGTTTCATTCCCTAGAAGTTTCATTCTCTATTCAGTGTCATTTTAAGAATTCAGACAAAAGCAAGATCTTAGTTGGCAGTAGGGCTGGGCAATATATCGATATTATATCAATATCGTGATATATATATATATATATATATATATATACTAGATATCGTCTTAGATTTTGGATATTGTCATATGGCATAAGTGTTGTCTTTTCCTGGTTTTAAAGGCTGCATTACAGTAAAGTGATGTCATTTTCTGAACCAGACTGTTGTAACTGTTCTATTATTTGCCTTTACCCACTTAGTCATTATATACACATTACTGATGATTATTTATCAAAAATCTCATGGTGTAAACACTACAATATCGTTGCGGTATCGATATCGAGGTATTTGGGCAAAAATATCATGATATTTGATTTTCTCCATATCGCCCAGCCCTAGTTGGCAGGAAGATGTCATGGAAGCCCAGTGGCAAAAATGTATATGAGCGCTAGGGTTGGGTACCAAAACACAGCGCCAATAGGGCACCGGTGCAGACGTAAACGGTAGTAACGAGACCGAATAAGAACGAAAATTTCGGTGCCTGACTTTACACTACACTCGACCGCAGGTAATGTTAGCCTACCTTTAGCTAGCAGCTGGATTAAACACGGTTAAAATGCTGACAGCTAAGGTAAACAGTGTAAAGTGTGACTGTATTTCACTGTAGAGGATTCCAACAGCGGGACATAACAGTCTGCTCTGCAGCGCAGCAGCTGCCGTTGTCGGAATTAAACAACACAGACGGTGCGTTCACTTAAAGCAGGTAGCCTCATGGGGCATTCAAAGTTATTGTAAAATATTTTATATATTTTTTTATATATATTTCCCATCTGGTGGTTGTTTTTGTCGTTCAACAGCAATTTACTGGTGAAATAAGTTATTGTTATAAGTTATAGTTATTATTATTAAATCTTTAATTTTGACCATATGGCCTTAGCAATAAACAAGCCGTTCTTTAATGTCGCCGACTGTTTAGTACCCTTCTTTTTTTTTAAACTTTATTAAAAAGTATCGGTTTAGGCACCAGCACCGTTAAAAGCTTTAGCACCGGTGTTGGAAAAAACCCAAACGATACCCAACCCTAATGAGCACTAATTAATCTCCCATTTTTAATATACTCTAGTTTAATGTTTTATGTAAAACACTTTGGATTACCTTGTTGCTGAAATGTGCTATACAAATAAAGCTGCCTTGCCTTGTGAATGTTTTTCAGGAAAGCGTTGGAGAGTCTGGCTGGTCGAGAATCAGGAGAACCCCAGCGTGTGCGAGAGCAAGCTCAGAGAGAGATGGATGCACTTCGAGACGCATTCAACAAGAGGATAGCTGACCTAGAACAGGTGAGTCAAAACTATTATACTTTACGATACTACTATACTATACTCTCTGAGAGCAGTAATTTTCGGTTTCATCTCCAAGGTAGTTGGGGGTAGTTGTCTCACTTGGTCTTTTTGCCTCCTTACAGTGTCTGCAAACGGCAGAGGAAGAGGTTGACAAGATGGCAGCCATCGCTGAGCAGGAGAAGCTTAAGAATATTAACATGGAGAAGCAGCTCCAAGCCCTGGGTCCACTGAGCAGCTTCACCCCTGTCCCCAGCCCAGCCCAAGACCTGCAGCAGGCCCTGCAGGAGAAAGACAAGTAGGGACACAAGAGATGTGCACAGACGCATTCATATTTTATTATTTAATAGTTTTTGTTGTATTAAGACCTAGTTGTTTCTGATGTTTTTGTTTTTTGTTTTGCTCACACCAGTATTATTGAGCAGCTCAAGATCACTTTAAAGAACCAGGAAGCTGTGATCCATCAGAAGAAAAGTGCAGACCAAGAGACAGATGCACCATCAGCTGACTGTGTTAAACAACTATCTGATCTCATCGCCAAGAAAGATCATGAACTTGAGGTATAACTTTCATAGTTAAAGATATGTTATATAGGAGCTTTCCCTCTGTAATAACAAAATGTATCAAATTGATTTAATAATAGAGGGTGACAAAGTAATTTGTTGCCATGTTTTGAGAGTATATACAGTATATTCAGAGAAATGGAATGTATTGCCACAATTACCAACCACTAAATAACTAATGTTTCAGCACTATTTGCAATATTAAAAGGCATTTGAGTGACCTTTGACTGTCTGTTTCCCAGGCACTGAGGGACGAGCTACATAGAGAGAAGGACAAAACCGAACCGGACCATCAGGTTGGTGTTGTGGGGATTTCCTCGATTTTCCTCATTAAATGCTTTTTGGGATTTTCCATGTTTTTGAAATCTTTTGTTTTTGTCTTGCCCACCAGGAGACCTTTTATGTCAATCATTGTTATGCCATTCTTTCATATTCTGTTTCCAGCAATAGGATTGCCTTAAACGCATTAATGTGACATGCCATTCAAATTTACACACTCGCAGACCAACAGCTGGATGCAGGCTATGTTCAGGCCGTCAACTTCAGAGGGTTTTTTATGTTCTTCTGTTGAACCACAGGATATGTACTTTGGCATGTTTTATTACTTGCTTTTTTCCTCTATGTTTGTTGGTCTAAGTTTTATTTTTGTACCCTGCTTAGTAAAGAGGAGGAGTACTCTTGTTTGTTGTGGTAATCTTGGGGTTTCACAGTAGTAAGCTTATATCACTAACTACTTGGTGACGGAGAGAGTTTGGAGTAGTCACCACTGGTGCTCTTTGATCACCACTTGTTTTGCCTGGCATTAGATTGATGTTTGTAACCTATGGAATAACCTCTCAGTTTCCTATAATCCTTTTATTATTTTTACTGACAGTAAACCTGTATTGGAGGATTTTTCTCTTATAAAAATAATTCTTCTATCTATATTCTCTATGTCGGCTATATGGTTTCACATTCTGTGGCTTTAGGAGATGAATATTGTGACACAATATCCTTGACATAAATTAATTCGTCGTTAATTGGGCTATTATGAGGTATTTTATTGTTTGATGGATGGTGGTTAGTTTTTCAAAATCTCTTATAGTTAGTCATGTTAGAAATAGGGCTGTCAAAATAGCGCGTTAATTTCAATTAATTAATCTGAGAAAAAATAACGCGTTAAAAAAATTTACGCAGATTAATCCATTCCATATTGACGTTTGCATACAGACGAACATCTGGAGCCACTGATATGTCTGCGCTTCTCTCTGATGCTCTCAAACAGACGTTACAGGAAACACAAACCCCGCTGCATGTGACGCTAGTTAACACATTACTCAACAGCAGCTAACGTTAGCCTACCGCTAGCTAGTAGCTGGATTAAACACGGTTAAAATGCTGACAGCTAACGCTAAACGGTGTAAAGTTTTACTGTAAAGGATTCAACACCGGGATGTTGCAATCTGCAGCTGCCGTCGGAGAAACAACCCAGCCGGTGCGTTCAATGAAACTGGTAAACTATAGCCTCATGGTGCATTTGAAGTTATTGTAAATGTCCTTTTCCTATCTGGTTGTTTTTGTCGTTCAACAGCAATTTACTAGTGAAATAAGTTATTGTTATACATTATTATTAAGTCATTTAATTTTGACCATATGGCCTTAGCAATAAACAAGCCGTTCTTTAATGTCACCAAACTGGTTTTTTTTCTTTTCTTTTTTCGGTCTTTTTTCGGTTCAGGCACCGTTAATTATGTATGCGATTAATTTCGATTAATTAATCAGAGTATGTAATTAATTAGATTACATTTTTTAATCGATTGACAGCCCTAGTTAGAAAGCTTTAATAATGTCCACCCTATAGAGACGATGCAATTGTAACCACTGTTATTCTTCTTCAGTCTGCGTTGAGTTCTGTTTGGACTTTTTATTGCTTGGTCAACAAACCCATTGGTCAGTCTGGACTCAGGTCACAGTGTTAAGACTGGATTACCATGCTGTCTGGAGACAGTTCCTGAGAGTTATTTATGTCTGGTGTGACCTGTCACTTTTGGTTAGATCTGGGTAAGCAAATGAATGTGTTGCATGTATTGCAAAGGATTTTGAAAGATTGGGGACAATGTGGGATGCTTAAGTGGCATGACAGGACTTTGAGTGGCCTCTCCAGGATAGTGGTATAATGGAATGGAATTTCCTGAAAACACCCCCTCTAATCTTAAAGCAGATTTTTAGATGTACTGCCAGGCAGGATAGACAATAGGAGTGATTGGCTGCTT
This sequence comes from Sander vitreus, assembly GCF_031162955.1. Classification (NCBI taxonomy): domain Eukaryota; kingdom Metazoa; phylum Chordata; class Actinopteri; order Perciformes; family Percidae; genus Sander; species Sander vitreus. The sequence goes on along the minus strand of NC_135870.1, from coordinate 9,436,708 downwards.
ACATCTTCACCAGTCCCCTGGAGAGGCACCTGTATGGGGCTGATCGTTATATCTCGGAGGACTTTTTTCTAGAGATGGTCTGACACCGGCCATAACACAGATCACTGCAGCAGTCCTAGAAGATTTGATCTGATTGAATTTGTGGGGGAGAGTGGAATAGAGGCGGGAGCAGGGATTATCAAAGGCTTAGAGCTTATACTGCTCTGCCCTCCGTCATTCTCCTCTGCGCTTCTCTTGCGGATGCAGCAAGAGAAAATGATAGATGGCTATTCCATGGTTGGCAGGCTGATGACCATTAGGTCACTGGACAGTTTGTGTGTTAGTGAGAGGCTTTTTTGACTCATTCTAAGAGGCTGAATCTGGAATCTAAAGATCTAAATTGCCATGAGGGACCCGTGTCGTATATGTGGTGTTCGTCTGGTGGGAAGCCAGTGTCGCTGGATCTTCAGCTCCTCAGCACAGAGGAAGCTACAAGTCATCTTGTCCCATGTGCTGGGCTGGGAGGTGACTCGTGATGGTCGTGGAGAGTTCCTCTGTGGGAAATGTGTATTCCAGTTGGAGAAGGTGGTACAATGTGATGTTAACATCAGCCAGCTGCAGGATGAACACAACAGTCAGATCCAGAAGCTGCAGGTGGAGAAAGACCTCCTGATGCAGTGCATCATCCACATCTACAACAAAAACAACCCAAGCCGGTACAAGAGTTGCGTGGAGAGCACCAGCCTCAAGGCTCCAGTCAGGTCTACTGGGGTGGGCAGTCCTGATGATGAGGCTGTGTGTCAGCTGGCCTCTGAAGGACAGCTGTTCAGGGAGAGTGGAAGTGGTCATGTGGAGAATCGCATGAGAAGGTGTGTGAGTCTGGATCGCATTGCTAGTAAAGGGGCATTTCCAGGGCGCTCAAGCCTCAGAAGCAGCAGGCTGGGATCAGCGGCAGGGCTCAATGGCTCTATGAAGAGCATTAGTCTCGGAGGCACACGGCACAGTTTGCAGAGCATGTACCTTGACCTGGTCCAACGTAAGGGCACACTGCCTAGACCTGGATTCAAAGATCACTCCACATCCCTGCAGTCCCTCAATAGAGATTTTTCCTTTGACACCACTCCGGACCCTCTTTCCAAACCAAAACTCAGAGAGCCCAAGGTGTTTGTTGCCAGACATGGTGTCACTGATGACCCAGGAGGAAAGATTCAGGCCAAAGCGCTGCTCTGCAGTTCCTCAAGTCAGCCTTCTGTGATCTCTGACCTGATCCAACTCCTGCGCTGCATCCCCAAACAACAAGTCTCTGCCCCTGCAGGGAGCCACATCCCTGTCCTGAAGAGGTTAAATACTGGCTCTCTCAACCCCCGAGCCAAGCGCAGACACAGAGAGGCAGAATGGAAGTCTCTTCATGACCTTACAGAGGAATTTGATGATGAATACACTCCTATCAGAGTGGTGGAGGTAGTTCCTTTCAGTAATCCCAGCTGGGCCAAACACCATAGCGCCGATAATGAGCTTTTGACAGACAACGGCTTCGCTGCTTAACATTGCTGCTATTAATACATTATTCCCCTTTCCCGTTTTGTGTTCTCTGGATTTGCAGAGTGGGGATAGGCAAGTGGAGTCCTGCAATAAGCGGCTGACTGAAGAGCTCACCCAGGCAAAAAGCACCAATGTCAACCTGACTAAAACACTGGAGGATACCCAGAAACAAAACAAGGTACATGGAGATGACATTTTGCTCTATTAAATATTTTGTATTTAGTTTCAGAGGTTTCTTTGTGTAAGATAATTTCTTTGTGCAAACAGACCTTGTTAGGGAAGCTGGAGGAGAAGGAGAATGAACTCAACTCTGAGAAGAAAAATGCTCTAAAGCGAGACAAAACTATCCAGGGGCTTACCCAGGTCTTAAAAGAAAAAGAAAAAGAGGTACGGTTCATACTATCACTAACCCATTTTATTTATTATAGGGGTTATAACAGTTGTTAAGGCTTCACCTGTCTGTGCCCTCACTATTCTGCATTATACAATGCCCCAGCACCAACCTGTCTGCCTTTGTCTTGGTTACAAAGATTGCAGAGCTGTGTCATGAGATTGAGGACAGGGATGACGCTTTGGCCAAGGCTAGAGAGGCAGCATATAAAGCCCAACTGGAGAAATACCAGGCAAGTCCTGCACTTTTGTTAATATTGTTAATGGCTCCTTGTTCTGTGTGTGCCTGTACATTCACACATAATATTACTTAGAGAGATCAGTATCTCATAGAATTTTAATAGAAGCAGGAAAGTGATTTTTTTTTTAAAATTAAATCTCCATCTCATTGATTGCAGCCTCTGTAAAGATAAGCATTTCTTGTAGGACTGGGCGATATGGAGAAAATCAAATATCACAATATTTTTTGACCAAATACCTTGATATCGATACCGCAACGATATTCTGGTGTTGACTATTGGTGCTTTCACAAAATATTTACACAATGAGATTTTTGATAAATAATCATCAGTAATGTGGATATAATAACTAAGTGGGTAAAGGCAAATAATAGAACAGTTACAACAGTCTGGTAAGTTCAGACAATGACATCACTTTACTGTAATGCAGCCTTTAAAACCTGGAAAAGACAACACTTATGCCATATTACGATATTAGGATATCCAAAATCTAAGACGATATCTAGTCTCATATCACGATATCAATATAATATCAATATATTGCCCAGCTCTAATTTCTTGCATATATCCCTCAGGGAGTAGAGGAGCACCAAAATCTATTAATGGCAACGCAAACAGAGCTCGCCCAACTTCAGGGGGAACACCATGCCAAGGTGCTTGAAGCCCAAAAGCTACAGCGCGGCCTGGACAGGAAGGAGCAAGAGCTGGCTGACATGCAGCAGGCGAAGGACCAGCTAGAGGTGGAACTGGAGGACCTGCAACTGCAGAAGAAGAAGGGAGACAAGGCCCTAAATGTAAGACAGTGGTTGTCTAGTAAATCTATTCAAATAAAACTGTATTGTTGTCATCCGAACAAAGCCATCAGGCATTTTAAGTCCCCTTTTTGTTATCTGTTATCTGTCACCATTCAAATGTCAGATTTTGTGTGACATGATTATCACTTCCCTCTCCAGGATCTGAACAATCAGCTCAAAAAGCTGGGTGGTGAGATCGGGGACAGGGAGAATGCTTTGGAGCAGCAGTACCAGGAACTGCTGGATCAAACCACAAGAAAAGTGCAGGCCCATGAGGTCACCATCCAGAGGCTCACATCCAATCTGGCTGATAAAGAGCAGCAGCTACAGGTGACACAACAACATTGAGCATATACAGACGGATCACACCAAAAGATCAAATCTCTTTGTGTGTGTTAATGTTTTTCACCATTGGAAAAATCTTCCATTGAATATATTGAGATAGTTGCCATTTTACATAGTTTTTCTCTGTGTTCATCAGGAGTACATAAACATGGTCAGAGACCTTGAGCAAAGCAAGAGTCCAGGAGGAAACGATAATGTGCTTTCCAAGCTGCGGCAAAGGCTGAAAGAAAAGGAGAAGGCTCTGGAGGTGCGCATTCCTTCTGTGTAATCCGCTCACCACAGCAACTATAATTTGATTCTGACATTGCTCTGTTTGCTCTCTGACAGCAAGCGCTGGATGAGAAGTTTGCTGCCATTGAGGAGAAAGACAATGAGATACACCAGCTGCAGCTGTCTCTAAGGGAGAGGGAACGAGACCTGGACAGGCTCAATAACTTACTCTCTTACAACGAGGAAACCATCAATGTAAGAAGCCATGACCATGTTTGATTGGGGAAAAAACATCAGAAACTGAGGCCAGAGATTTGCCTTTTCCAGTAATCAATACAGATATAGTTTTTGGGAGGTTGAACTTCACTCTGATGCATCTGTCTGCTTATTCCTCTCCTTCCAGAGTTCTGACAGTCTGATCAAGGAGAAGGATGTGGAGCTGCAGCATTTTGCAAACACTCTAAAGAACCTGCAGAGAGCCAAGCAAGATGTAGAAGATAACTTGAACAGATCACTGAGGGAGAAGGACTCCATCATCGGCCAGCTACAGCTCTCCCTGGAGGGCAAGACAAAGGATATGGATGTTAGTTTAAAAAATGTCACCACAGGCTCTGCTGTATTTTCAGCCATGTGCATTGTGTTTTCCATTCTGACCCATGATGTGGGTGATGACAAACAGTTTTTTTTTCTAATTCTGGCATACTTTGTTTGAAGGAAATGGCCAAATCGATACTGAGCCAGTCGCAGACTCATAAACGTGACCTTGCTGAACAGATGGGCCAGAGGTTAAAGGTTACAGAGGCTATGTTGGCTGAGGCGGTGAAGGCCAGGGAAAGGCTGGTTTGCGACAATGAGAGTGCTGTGGATGGACTGTTGGCTACAATCAGCAGCAAGGACCGGCTAATCAAGGTCAACAATTAATTATGAAAACATTTTCAGGGATTACCTCAGGGAAGCTTAGTCTTTGTAGCAACACATAGTGATAGAATATAACAAAGAAAACATAATAGCAATAAAGTAGTAGCAAAAGAAGTAGTCGTTTTAAATAAAGCGACGTTTAACCACATATGTTTCGAAAATGAATCTCAAACTATTTACACTTTTAGAAAAGTGAATTTGCACATTATACATACTGTACATACAATATGCATTGTGTTTACATTGATCGATCTACGAAAAAGCCATTCGTATATACAGGGCAAACATCACTAACTCTCTTTTGTCTCTTCAGGAGTCTGCAGAGCACTACAACCGCATGCTGTCTGAGCGCACTCAAGAGATTCAGGAACTGAGGAAGCAACTGTCTGACATGCAGCAGCAGCTTGCCACTGCTGAGAAGCAAAGCTCCACAACGGCCCAGGAGGGTTATTTAGAGACTGCAGAGCTCAGAGCCCTGCTTGCTGAGAAAGACGGCCTCATCAATGTAAGTTCCTCTGGGATACAACACAGTCACTCAGCTGTAAAATGTGCTTGACTTTGAAGCATAACAAGGAGAGGAAATGAAAAGTCCCATGGGGAATAGCACAAATAATACTCCTCTCCTCCCTTCTGATTTCAAATGACTTGGTGGCCTAGTTTGACAAAGTGTAAGGTATCAGTTGTACATCCTTGAGTGTGCTAACTTGATATATTTGTAAATGTGCAGAAGCTTCTGCAGCATGGTCAGGAGAGGGACCAGTTTCTGCCAGAGATGAGGCAGAAGGAGGAGGCTGATCAAGTGTTGGAGCTCAGACAAACTATCCAAATCATGCAGGAGAAGTTGGATGAGAAGGAAGGTGAGGCCTTTAGAGCTTTTAACCCTCTCACTGGATATTGGTAAGATAAGATGCGTATCGGTCCTACATTTGATTCTATTTTATCTGCACTAAAGCTAACCTGTCCAGGAGGAACAGTGAGGATAATGTGGAGAACATTCTGCTCTCAAAGAAGACAGTCGTCGTCCTGAAGAAGGAGCTAGCACAGAAAACCGAGGCACTGAATAAAGCACTGAAGAGGGAGAATGAGCTGAAGGTCAGTCAGTTATAAGCATTTTACTTATAATCGTACTCCTAATCGTGACACTTGCTAACAGGTGTCTTTTATGTTATATATCTAGATTACTTTGGCAGAGCTACAGTCATTGCTATCTGAGCTGGAGGGTCGCAATGAAGGTCAGGCTGCTAATATTGAGTCCCTGACTGCAACCCTGAAGACCAAGGATGAGATTATCAATGTAAGTATTCATCCATTCACACAGTCAAACTCTTGTCACTGAATGAAACGCACAGCAGCTTTGGATTAGGAGCTTTTCTTCTGAATGCATTTGAACACAGCAGTCTCTTCTCTAGTAGTTCTCATTTTTTCTTTGTCTGTGAGCAGGTTCTCCACCAGCACCTCGGTCAGAGAGGGGACAGTCGGGCTGATCATACCCAGGATCAGATCATTGGCTCCGACATGGAGAGACCACTCCCAGGTCTCCCTCAGAGAGAGAGAACCATGATTGGTGGAGATAGCCAGCAAGAAGTAAACTAAACCCGTTAGCTTTTCTGCTGAATGAAATACTAGAAAATAACATATTTTCCAAATAATGCTCTGACATTAAGACCATTGCCCTTTCATTTTCTGTCTCCCTTAAGGCTTTGCCCAAGCTTATAGCGTTGCAACAGGAGCATAATGCTCTGAACAAAGCACTGAGAGCAGAACAACAGCTCTACTCCAGCCTGGTCAGGACTGTAAAGGAGCAAGACAGGTAGGGATAATGGTCACTGTAACAAAAGAACCATTGCAATAAGTGAACATGAAAAGATTGTTCTCAGTAGCTTAATTTATTTGATGAATAAACCTTACTCTGTGTTTTGCAGCGCCCAGCGTCTCCATGCTCTGCAGCTGGAGCTGACAGCAGTGCAGCTCCTCAGGCAGCAGCTAGAGGAGAACATCAAAACTAATGAGGAGCTAAGGGACGACTTGGAGAGAGAGATGCACAGAGCCAAACACAGAGAAGGTGCAGTGCAAACACATTGGGTGGTAAATGACGAGGGGAACTGAATGGGGGGGAAAAAAGATAAAAGAAACAAAGACAAAAAACATGAAAGGAAAAATAAATCATAATTTAAGTTGTTAGAAGACTTAGGGAAGTATAGTTCAGGTAGACATGTATCCATAGGTTCTAGGGCAAACACACACATAAAAACACACCTGTCTTCTCTGTCCACTGTGTTTACTCTAATAATATCTCTTGCTGACAAGCTCACATCCCATTTTCTTTATCTGTTGCTTTATTCAGCATGCACACCTGGTCCTTTCACTCCTCATCTTTGTGCACTTTATGTTCACTGTTCTTTACATCATCACCTCCTCATCTGCATGTTTTGTCCGTAATAGAGGTGCTACCTGTTTTCTCTCCCACTCTTTACATGTAATGGCTCCACACTGTTTTTCAGTTTGTCTGTCATTTATAAAAGAAAATTAATAAAGGCTGCTGTTGGCCGGTCTTCCTGTCTTTCTCTTTTAACATGTTGTCTGCTTGTTTTCACTGTCCCATCACAACGTTGGTTGTCTGTTGATTGCATCACCTCTCTAACACCCCTCATCCTGTTCATTAATCCAGCCCATCCAGCCATCTGTCACATAATTGCATAAGCATGTCATTATATAACAACTTTAAGAAAGGTATTAAAGGTTATTATACTGATATAGAAGCAAAGGTTATCCTACTGTATAGTAGCTCCCCTGAAATAGATACTAATTAAAGAAAATCCTATGTTTATTATATGAGATCACATAGTTTATGTAATGTAGCACAGTTAGTGACATCAGCGTGCGGCCTTGAGACTGATTTAAAGTGTCACTGTGCGCCCAGGTAGTCGTCTTAGCCAAATTACTTCAGTATATGTCCACGTGTATATGTGTGCTTGCATGTGAGCGTGTCAAGTGCACAGCCCCCCCACCCCGTCTGAAGGGAGCCGTGTGTATAAATAGGTCAGCTGTAAGTAACAGGCCAATGGCTCACATTCACACTGAATGCAAGATAGATGCATACATGACGTCAGTGTTTTTATAGTTGTGAAAAACAATTGCGGTATACAGTATCTTAATGACCTCTTGCACATAAGGTCACACCAAGTCTTAACTACTAATGATGCAGCATGTGAATCATTGTGAATCAATGTCAAGTTTAAAACATTCTGTCTGTTAAAGACTTACCTACGCAGAAATGTACTTTGTTGTCACACCAGAGGCATGGCTGTGTAACCCTCTTTGTATCTGTTCAGGTATGGACCTGATTGATCCTAAAGAACTGGAGAGCATGAGACATCAGCTTGAAGATGCACAGCGCTGGAATGCCTCTCTGCAGGCTCGTTTAGGAGCCATACAGAACCGTGGAGGAGGGGTTGGTGGTACCAATGATGGTGGTAAGTAGTAGAAAATACACTTTTATTCTCTTGTTTCAGAATTTTGGTAGATGGGAGTAGTTTTTTTTTTTTTACATGTGACTGTTTTTCAGGTGACACTTTGAGTTTCATTGGAGATCAGACTTCCTACATGAGTATCTGTGTGGGAGATGGGCAGGATGAAAGCTTGTCTCTACTATCTGCACAGGAGCTTAGGCAGAAGGTGAAACTAACTTTTTAAGCTAAATAAAATGTTAGAACTAAAGCATTGTCTCTGTAATAAATACAACAGTAGATTTTAGCTGGTTGGCAAGACGTGTCCCCAAAATATGTAAATAAGGAAGACAATCATTAAATGGATACAAATGAGTCTGTCTGGGCCTTAGGTGCTGGAGCTGCAGGATTGTGTCAGCAGCCTGCAGACTTTAAACAACGAGCTTGCGAACCGGCTGTCATTATTGGAGAAGTCAGACCATCATGCTTACGACAACGAAGATCAAGACATGGCCAGCAGTAGCCCTTTAAAACAGGTTAGAGGCCGCAAAAGACAGCTGCAAATAGAGGAAGCCCTTGAAGCTGAGGTGTCAAAGTTTCCTAAAACGTAACAATAAAGGGGACCTTTCTGTTATTTATCAGCAAATGTTTGCACAGTATGTCCACATTTAGCAAATACTTGATGAATCATATCTGAGTTATTGTCTAACATCCACCTGTATTAGCTCCTTTCTAACCTTTGAACCTACATCTTAACCTTTGCTCTGTCTAGCCTGTTACTAATGTCTCTTTACTCTGTTTCCTGCCTGTAGTAGCCTGTCCTCTTTTTCTCCTTCACCTTTCCTAATGAGTCCCTGTTTTCTTTTTTATCTCTGTGTCCCATGAAATGCTCTCTCTTTGCCATGCCACATTAGACACGTCATACCATTCTGCTGTTGCTGTGCAGTGTTTTTATGGATTATGTTTCCTCATTAAGTTTTCTTTTACCGAGCCATGTGTGTCACACTCGCCTCCCATTCCATTACTCTAGCAGCTTGAGAAGACGCAGGAGATGCAGCCTGTGGCTAACAGTAACAGGACGCATCACTCTGGTCAGGATAAAGAGAGTCAGACAGACCTCAAACTAGGACAGGTATAAAACAGATGATCATTTATTAAATTGAATAAGCTTTTGAAATTCAATGTTATTGCTCTGGGGAATTGCTCTTCCCTTTTTCATGTAACTTTAACCAATATTTCTAAACTATTTCTTTTTAGATGGTTACTGGAAAGCTGTTGGGTGATATGAGTATGGACAGTGGCCTTGGCCAGAGTAGAGAGCATGCTCGGTCTGGCAACGACACCTTGGACACTGTAGAGAAAGATTCTAGGAACACCGATATAATGGCACTTAAAACCCTGCTGAGTCATTGTGGGACTTCATCAGTCTCGCAGCTTAGGTGGGTCTTTTCTTCAGCAGTGTCCAGATCCTACTACTTATTTTCAACGTAAGGGTAAGTTGCTTGAACAGTAAACTAATCAAATGTCCCTTATTGCAGAGAGGAGCTGCTCAGACTAAGATCAGAAAATGTAAAGCTGCAGGGTCTCTTGAAAGAACAAAAATCTACCGAGTGTAAAGAGAAAGAGAGCACAGACGCCTCAGGGAACAGCAGTGATGGACAGGCTGAATTGAGAAGGAGTGTAGACACGCAGGCCGAGTCAAAAGGTCACTCTAAGGTCCTCAATCCGTCGAAGGAAAAGGGAGAGAAGAACTCTAACAAGGTGTCAGATGGGGATACCCCTGTCAACACTGAGCTAACTGTCAGTACCACAGAGGGGATGGAGAGTCCACATACTAAAGGCCAGTTACACAGCAAGAGTGCAAAGCAGCATGTCGTAAGGCATGGGGTAAGTTTTGTATTGAGTGTAAAGAAACACTACATTGCTTTCTGCATGAAGTCTAATTGTCACTGTTTTTAATATCTGTTCCATTTGTTTCAGTTGCAGGCTGGTGTCAAATCTCGCCTCCCGGTCCCTGTGAGGCTGACAGTGGAGGCTAGCGGCAGCAGGCAGTTTGTGAGCTCTGACCATCTCAAAACTGATGCACTTCAGCACCTTCATTTAGATGGTGTATATGTGTCTGACCAGCAACTGCATGCAGACTCCGACCCCCTCATGTCACCCCAGCACAGCACTTCCCCTTCTTCCACGCTCAGATATGTACATCGTACCGGCAGTCCAGCAGGGTCAGATAAGGGCTCTGAAGCCGGAACAACATTGGATCACACCGAGGCCGACTCTGGTCTTTTCACTCAGCTGGAGCTTCTCCACCAGGAGTGTCAAGAGAAAGAGACCCTCCTCAAGAAGCTAAGTGAGCAGCTAGCTGATTATGATGAGCTCCACGCCCAGCTCCAGGAAAAGGGCCGTCTCAATCGCCAGTACGTGGAGGCCTTACAGGCTGCAGAATCCACCATCGCTTACCTCACCGCCTGCAGTCTAGACAGCCAAGGAGGATTTGGGTCGCATACCAGTCCGTGTACAGGTTCTGACTCTGTCGGTTCAGATTCTGCCCTTTACAGCAGATGCATGGAGCTGCAAAAAGCTGCAGATGCTGCTGTTCAACATGGCTACAACAGTGACCAGAATGGGAAATGTTCAAGGCAGATAGCAGCAGAATCACTAAAGGAAAAGGAGTCAAAGGAACATCAATGGGGAATGGGAAGTTCTGATAATGTCATTTTAAATCCAGAGATGACTAAAGTTTTAATGAACTGCCTTAGTGCAGCAGAGTCTGCCGTTGCCTCTCTGGCAGCACACTGTACAAATACCAGCTTCTTGGTTTCTGGTAGATCATCACAGACCAGTCCTGACCTGCAGATGAACTTAGACAAACTTCAGAGAGCCCTGCAAGAGAGGAAGGAACTAGCAGAACCCACCCAGTTAACCACAAAATCTAGCAGCAATTGGTCCGCTGCTTCACCTGGAACAAAGGGACAGCTTCACCAAGAGCTCCATAACAACCTCTGCCGCCTCTACAAGGTCTTCAATGATCACTATCAGAGAATCTCTGAACTGCAGGCTTCCCTACAAGAAGAGAGGGGCCGCAGAGAGGAGAGTGAGGTCCACAGGACTGTGCAGGATGCCAAGGGATTACCACCAAGTGTTCAGGTCCAACTGGAGACTCTTCATAAGGCACTAAGGGAGAAGAAGAAAGCATGTAAAAGCCTGGAAGAGAAACTGGCCACTGCTCTTACGTCCCCTGAAACTGCACAGAGAGGTAAGAAAACACATGCAGAGTTTTTTTTATTCTTTGCTTAAAGTATTTGAATTGTGCATGTTTGCATGCAAATTTGTCAAAATGTTTAAGTCAAACCCATCATGAACACCATGAAGGAGAGAGACAAGATTGATTGAAGATGTTAAATGATTTCTTCCTAATCCAACATATATTGCCTCCAATGCCAGCTCTGGAGCAGGATGACAAAGGCGTGCAGGTGGATTTGCAGGACCTGGGTTACGAAACCAGTGGCAAGAGTGAGAACGATAGGGAAGAGAGCAGTAGCACAGGTAGACGGCTTTTAGACAGACATTGCATGTCTGTCTGCTGAGTGGACACTAATCTCAAATGTCAATAGATTCTCTCTCTATATGTCTGCATGAGGAGTGAACAGAGGCGACTGTAACACATTGTCTCTTACCTTGAGAATTTGTTTCCGTTTGGGTCTCACAACCACACACTCTACTGGTTTTAACCTGGTATTTCTCCGCACTATTCCCAAATGTAAATGGGCTGTCAATATTTTGCATTGGCAAATTCTTGCATGTTTCCACTCTGAAGTTTGGGAATGTCTTTCGAGCACTCATTAACCCTTCACTTTTATTTCTTGCCTTATTTCAAAGCCAAGCTGTATCTCAAATGATTTATTTCCTATTGTAGCACAATCACCATTTGTTTTCCACAACTTTTTAATGTTCTTCTGTTCCCTTGTTGATTTTTTTTTTGTGTCCATTGTGTTGCCAGATCTAGAGGTTGGTGTGAACCCTAGTTGCAGCGCCTCTAGCCTGCCTTCCCAACATGAGCAGGCCACCTTTTCCTCCACTGAAAACCTGGACTCAACCTCCAGCACCCCATACCCTAGTTCCCCAGCTCTCAGCTCTGCCAAGGTATTTAACTTACTTTTTGCTAATCTCCTTGCCCTGAGCGATTGTGCAATCATAGCTTAGCAACTGTAACTAGGCACAGCAAGTCTGAAGCTCTGGATTTGATGAGATACTCTGTATTGAAAGACTTTGGAGGCTTGTGTCTTTTTAAGCCTTTCCAAGAACAAAAACACAGTTACTGTAGGCTAACGTTAGAAAAATGTACAAATATAAACTACAGGAGCCGGTTGCACCAAACAGGACTTATGCCTGGTTTTAAGCTAAGTAAGTCTTAACTCAGCGTTCAATTCAATTTTATTTATAGTATCAAATCATAACAAGAGTTATCTCGAGACACTTTACAGATAGAGTAGGTCTAGACCACACTCTATAATTTATAAAGTCCCAACAATTCTAGTAATTCCCCCAAGAGCAAGCATTTAGTGCGACAGTGGCGAGGAAAAACTCCCTTTTAGGAAGAAACCTCGGCCAGACCCAAGCTCTTGGTAGGCGGTGTCTGACGGTAATAGTCACAATAAAGATAATGGAACAGTGACTAGAAAATGGTAGTCGTAGTAGTTCATGTCATAGCAGGGCGTTACAGTATGTAGCAGGGCATGGCTGGATGTAGCAGGTTCAGCAGGACGCAGCAGGGCACCGTAGAGAGTAGCAGGGTGTAGTGAAGCAGGACCACGGCGACCGCTGCAACCGAGATCTTGGTGCCATCCTAATCCAACGAAATATGCTGGGGAAAAAGAAACATAAGGACTCCGGGGAGTAAACTCCCCAGAGCTAGGTTAGTAACAAGCATTTCTGGATCTGGTCTTTCTTCACTCTGCTCAGGAGGTCTTTCCACTTTTTTCGTACATCGCTCTCTGTACGAAAGCTGCTTGAGTCAGCGCAATCGTTGATTGCCTCCGTTATCTGTCTCCATGTTGTTTCTTTTTGTTTGTTATAATGTTGGACTGCCTGGCAGTCAACGTACAGTATGTCTGTGCTGACTGTACAGCTCTAATCATTTTCTTATCTCAAAGTCAGTAAATTTGCCTTTTCTTTGATTCTCCATTGAAACGGCTACAACTTTACAAAATAGAGGGAAATCGTTTACAACATATCCTAGCAACGCACGTTGCTAAGCAATAGCCACATTCACATGAACCTGTATCGCTAAGACCAGGTGTAGTTAAGCCTAGGCTTAAGTTTGGTTGGTGCAACGGACGTGAAGTCAATTCTAAAGACTGGTCTTAAGACCAAGTAAGCACTTAGGACCAGGCTTAGTAAAGACCAGTTGGTGCAACCGGCTGCAGGATAACCGTACAATTCACAGCTTGGCAGAAAATAACAGTCTGAGCTTACATTTTTCCTTATGATTGCTCTACACTGCAATAATGGTATAAGAACAATGCTGTTTCCATTGCCATGTCTTCTAATCCTCAGCTCATGGAGCTAATGTGCCGGCTACAGTTTTTCAGCTGGCAAAACTGCCGGTCGCTGGCTAGAAATGAGAAGCTTTTGTCTACTTCTGTAAAATCAAGGACCCATGGTTTCAAAATTACTAAGAATTGTAAACAATTTGCTGCTGTAAAAATTGCGCAACCCAAATTTTAGTAAAATCTGATATTTTTATTTAACCTTCTTCTTTCTGTTTTCAGGTCAGTCTGAAAAGCCTGCAGGTCTATGATGAGTACGGTGTTTCTAAAGACCCTCTGCAGCTTCAGGGACAAGTCCGAGAGCTGAAGGTCCAGCTGGAAAACCAGACCAAACTCATCCTCCAAATGCAAAGTCTTCTGCGTAGGAACTCTCTCTCCAGTGACCTAGTTGCCAACACCTCTGATCCCTCAACAGTCAGGAATCAAGACGGGACACTGCGAGAGGACCTAAGGCAAGATAGGAGCTACAGAAGTGGGCAGCTAGGGGAGAAAAAGGAGGGTGAAAACCTGGCGATGAAGGATAAAACCAGCCATTTGACTATGGAACTGGAAAGAGAGAGGACACTGAACAGAAGCATGAGTGAACAGCTGCAGCAGAGCCGCAGCCGCTCTACATCACCTGCAAGGTCAACAGTCTTTCTCAGTGCATTACCAACTTTTTTTTATTTTTTAATTACACTATTTTTTAGAATGGGTGAAAGCTGCACAGTCATTTTGACAATTATATCTTGACAAATGTTGTTTGTTTTTTTTTCACTCCTGCTTGCCCTCATTCTGTCTTCTCCACAGACTGGACTCCCTGGTGCAGTCGCAAGCCAGGGAGCTGTCACAACTGAGGCAGCAGATCAAGGAGAGCCATAGGCTTGGAGCTCTGCAGCGTCGGCAGCTGGATGAGCTGAGCAAGGCCTTTAAGGAGCTGCTGCAGGCCGGTAAAGTCGACTACTACATGGGGGAGGCGGTCAAAGAGCAGCTGGACAAGAGCCTGAGCATTCTGGACAGGCTGGAGGGACGGCTGGACAAAGGTAGTTTGTAATTGCATCTGTTGTGTTTTAAGAAATAGTGCTTATCCGAACCATGCTGCACAAACACAGTTAAGATATTTGATTTATGATACAGCACTGTGCCAAAGCACATACATCTCTAGCCGACACACATGCTAATAAAGAATGAAGTATGGCTCTCTAACTTAATACTTAATCTAAATATTTAATAAAGTTAAAGGCGGGTACTAAGTCTTTAAAACGTATGTGTTTGAGTCCTATAAAAACAGTATTCACATATTGTGCAGAAATGTGTCAATGCTTTACAAAAACGCACAAGCCACCAGCAGAAGGAGATGAACACAAAAGAGCAGTTGTTCGTAACTTATTTCTACAGACAGGCCCTTGACAGCGTCTTTTCCTTTGTCTGTTAGGAGAGCCTTGTCTGGATAATGAGGACGTGGTGGCCCTGGAACTGTCTCGTAGGTACGTCTCAAACTCTCACACTGCACCTTGCTTATTGTCGGTGTCTTAATTTAGTTACTTGTATTCAATTGGTCGAGTGTTTATTTGTGGTGAAAAACAAGTATCTGTATTATTTAGGATCCTCCAATCCATTTTAATGTTAGGGTTACAGGGATACTTACTTGTTGTGATACTTTAATGGCATCCAATGGCTACTCACTAGCTGTGCTGTTTTAGTGTTTGTCTCATGACCCTTTAAAGACCCCCCACCACCACCACCACCTCCAGCCAGCCAATTGCTTCATGACCCCGGGCGGTGCGTGTGTTGTTGGTTTTGAATAGCGTCCTGCTGTTGACCTAATTTTTGCAGTGACAGCCAAAACATTAAGGTTACACTGCCCCAAACTAGGTCACCGGGGTCTCTGAAAAATTAGAGGGAACACACACACACACACACACACACACACACACCACACACACACACACCACATGTCAGTGTTAATCCATTCATGTCCTTCATAGTTCAGTCATCCAGAAAGCAAATTAAGCTTTGCATAAAACACCAATATGTGTACTGTATACAGTGGCACTCATAAGTTTATGAACCCATGCTAAAGTTGACTAAAAAGAGGAATAAATGTCGATCTCTATACCTAGAGATTGGCATGGGGTACTTTCCATAAAATCATCTCTCAATGCAAATCAAACCAGCTATTAGGCTAACTGAAATAAAACCATGCCAATCTCTAGGTGTGGTGAAGGCTATGTGATGATGTGGGGCTATTTTAATTCCAAAGGCCAAGGGAACTTTATCAGGATGCATAGTATCCTGGATCCATGAAATAACTGGCCTTTAAAAATAAAAATGTTTAATTAAGGCATTAAGATCAATTTCCAAAAGATGATTTTTTTTATTCTTCTTTTTAGTCAACTTTAGCATGGGTTCATAAACTTATGAGTGCCACTGTATATGTACAGTTCAACCCTATTAACAGAATTTGAAACACTCCTACGTTTTTATTTCCCACTATTGGCTGGAAAAATAACTATCAGAGGACTCTAAGGATTTATTGACACAGTAACGTTGACTTCGCTGTTACATGATGACAATTACATTTTTAGATTAGAATATAAAGTTGCTCATAGTGACATGCATTAATCTATATTATTACTGATGTGGGCAGTCTTGGGGAGCTTCAGCAGGGATCACTGTTGTCCTGTGAGGAGAGCATGAGAGATCCTTCTGACAGCCCAGCTAGAATCCAGCAGGAGATAGATAATCTGCGTCTGGAACTAGAGGGCGAGAGAGAGCTACTGCAGCAGCACCTCAGCCTCCTTGTCCAGCAAAACCTCACGCTGGCTGAATACACCAGGGAGCAGCTGGACCTGTGAGCGGGTTTGATCCAGACGAACAGCATGACGTTTGATGTGAACTCCTCTTTCATATTTTCCAGCTGTGTGTTGCTGCTGAAAGTTGCAAGTCCTGTGGGAATTTTTCTTGACATCTTAAGTCTCAAGTTGTGTGTCTTTTTGGGGTGCTCCTCCTTGTGCTGAGTACTTATCTTCCCTGTTTTACATTGTTTTGCTCTCCAACGCCCAGCAAGATTGTGTGATGGATAAAATCCAAATGTTGCATCGGCTAGGAGACTAAGTGACCAACATGACTAATTCCCTTCCTCTTTCTTTTCCTCTTCCACCTCCTCCCAGATTGGCGAAAGAGCTGCAGGAGAAGAACCGTCTGATCCAGAGGCTGCAGAGCCCATGCCTGCAGAGCCAGTTCAGAGGCCAAAGTCCCAGCAGCCACAACAGCTCTCGCTCTGATCTGTACCACTCGGACCGGAACTCCTCCTCCTGCCACAGCAGCCCGACCACACAAAGTGTTAATCAAGCCCACAGTAAGCACACAGATATGTTCATATAAGCTGCAGATATCTAGATATAATACTTAAAACCCAATCTCAAATAAATTAGTGCTTGGGTGTGAAAGCCAAGTCAAATTAAAGTCTTAAGTGTCACAGACAGTTTGGTTATTTTAGACCACACTACTTCCTTTCTAAAAATGCATATTTTCCCCTTTCCTTACCTCAGTGGTATATCATTGACAATACCTGAGTGCTTGTCCACGGGCCTGGTCAGTCTAGTCGCAGCCTGTAATGGCACTTATTTTCCACTCAGATCCATTCTGTTGCAGTGAGGCGTCCGACAGGACAAAGCAGGCCGCTCAAGGGCTGATCAAGTGTCCAGTTTCAATCCACCTCCATTTAAAGTTGCATTATTCAGTGCCACCTATCTGGTTCACTCTTCAAATTGTGTTTCCCTCGGGAAAAGAGATCGCAAAGGTTATTGCAGAGATAAGTGAAGCATGTGGATATGTGAGAGGTCCTGCAGATGGGCCTGTAGACCCAAACTCACATTTCCCTTACTGCTACAACACTATAGTTGTGGTTCATCATTAGTGGTTCTGTTGCTACTTGTATTAGCATGGAGGATAGGAAGTGGATGACATTTTGGTTTACCAACTCCCAACTATAGAAGGAGGAACATGACCTAGTATCAATTTAGGAATTTATAATGAGGGGTAACAGAAAGGTCTTTCACACAAAAATTACCACCAAAACACCCCCAAAAAATAATAAAAATGTATTATTTACGTTGTTGTCTCCCTGTACATGTTTAGGCCAGCAACACCCCTCTGATTGGACAGGAGTATCTGTCTCTCCTGTAGGAGGAGCTCAGGAAGACAGTGTGTCTGGTCACAGGCATGCTGCCAGCAGACTGTCGGGCCTGCAGAGGGAGAACTGGCGACTACAGGATCAGCTGAGGGGCAGCGAGGAGCTCAACGCCACCCTGCGCAGTGAACTGGACCTTCATCGCTCAATTATGGCCCAGACCAGCTCCCACCATCAGGAACAAAATCAAAGCCGTGACCAGGATGGTTCAGGGCCTCAGACTCAGTCTCATAAACGAGACGGCGACATTGGCTCACAAAAGAATGCTGTTGAACAGCCTCGCACAATGAATTCAGGTAAACATGGGGCTGTCACAATTGCATTTATTCTACTTTTGTTATTTGAAGACAAATTGTGGTTTTGTGCTTTGTATATCCATGGTGTAGCAACATTCTGGGTTCAGTTTACTTGTAATGAGTATTTGGCACATGAAAAAAACAGTGGAATTATGTCTTCTTTGGCTCTGGAGGAGCTTCTCAAGGTCTGGAAAAAAAATAATCCTGATGATGTCGTAGTGATGTCATCAGGTTATCTCAGTTTGGGCTTGAAGAATACGTCTTACAAACTTGGGGTGTGGTGTTTGAAAGGACATGGTTATTTACCATGCAGAGAGGGTTTAATAAAGGGTTTAATGAGGGTTATCAAGTGGCATTATGGGAAATTTTGGATCTAGTGTTTTTGTAGTTTTGACCCATGCTGGGGATTACAAGTCAGGATAGTTGACTTACGAATCTGTTATGTCTTGTGTGCGTCTCTTGTGAGTGCAGTTTATGTAACTACTACTAAATCCCCTCAAAGTACCCCTTTAATTTAGCAATATGCATTTGTGTCTGTCAGACTTGCTGGCAGAACATCTGCAGGAGATCCGCACTTTGAGACAGCGCCTGGAGGAGAGCATCCGCACCAATGACCGTCTCAGGGAACAGCTGGAGAAGAGACTAGCGGAGGTGGAGAAAGATCCAGGTACACACCTGAAATCATCTGCCTGTGTTTAATTCCCTCTCTGTCAGTGTGGATATTAGAGTGTGTGTACTGTGTGTCAATAATTTGGTTGGGAAATTCTGCACAAAAATGAAAAAATACTCCTTATTTATCGAAAGTACTTATTTGTTGGGTGATGCGTGTGTATGTGTCCGTGTTCAGCAGCCACCAACATCTTCATCCATGGCAACGAGGAGCAGGGTCAGCTGGCCAACGAGGTGCGATTCCTCTGGGGACAAAACCAAGCCCTGAAGGAACAGCTCAGCCTGGGGTCTAGAGGTAGAACACACATTTTTGTACAAGCTTTCTTTAACCTCTATTCGGGAACACATACTGTATTTTCAGTCAGTATACCAATAGATGTAGAGAGCCAATAGTTTTCCAGATACCCATCTGCTAGTCTGTCCTGGCTGGTGCTGCCCATGCCTTTATCAAAACTGACACACATCTATCACTGACGGTGCTTAAAAGTAAAGTAAAACAATTTAACTTTACTAACTTAACTTTTCACTAACACAAAAATATTTGTATTTCCTTCAGACAAGCAGAAAGAGAACGAGAAACTACGGGAGACTCTGGCCAGGCGGACGGCCAAACTGGAGCAGAGCAGGAGGGAGTGTGAAGCTCTGAGGCAAGAAAACGGCCGACTGCAGGAGAGGCTGGAGCACAGCAGCCAAGAAAACTCCCAGCTGCAGGAGTCACTGCACTACAGCAAGGAGGAGCTGCACAGGTACATCACACTGCAACCTGGAAGCACTCACTCAGTCACTCACACACACACACACACACACACACACACACACACACACACACACACACACACACGCAACCGGAAACTACACAAAGCTACTAATTACCATTCTGAATAGTCATTCCAATTACCATTATTCCATACTATTGGTACAACTCGGAAACATGATAGTCTCATTTGTAAGCTCATCCCTGAACACACACACACACATGCATGCATACATACTATAATGATGGTATGTGACCTCTTGCCCCGGGTCCTACTGACACAGATGATTGAGGTTGACACCCGAAACCTGGAGTCTAGTTTACAGTCAGATCACTTCTCCTCTCCCTTTCCTTACTCGTCTCTTGTGTGTGTGGTTTTGTGGACTTCACACTCAGTTTCCCGTTTATTAAGTACACCTGTAAGAAATTTATAAATAATAAAGTTGAAAACTGCAGTCCAGTAATAAATCCTATCATCATTAGGATTTTAATGTTCATGTAAAAACTGTCTGGAGGTGTTAATTAAACTTTATTGTCACTTTTAAGGCTGTGATTTGTGGTGCTGCCGAATTGTGTTGAGTGTTTCTAATATTTAGTCAGCTGCATTAATATAAATGCACCGAATGTAAGTCTGAGGACGGCCATTTACTTGTCCTATGGTCCTGTGATAAGTTCCAGGAATATTGGACCGGGATACATGATAACCTATGTCAGACTGCAGAGACCCAGGTTCCATTCAACCCAAGATTATTTGTTCTGGGAGATGGGTCAATCCTAAGCGGGATGGATAGGCACATAAGAATCTGTGTCCAGGCTAGTTTAATGGTAGCCCAACACATTCTTTTAGGAGGATGGAAGAATAAAGGAGTGGGC
The DNA here is from genome assembly GCF_031162955.1 of Sander vitreus. Taxonomy (NCBI): domain Eukaryota; kingdom Metazoa; phylum Chordata; class Actinopteri; order Perciformes; family Percidae; genus Sander; species Sander vitreus. The sequence continues at coordinate 9,416,530 of NC_135870.1, read as the reverse complement.
TTGTGAGATGGCTAGCTTGCCGGCATTTGAAAGAATGTCATATAAACGGTTTGCCAGATTGGATGTCTATACTAGAAAATGGGAAAAGTACCTGAGCTTTCTGGAAGGCTCCTTAGAAGCTTTGTGCTGGAGAGAGACGTGTATGATGGGCTTATGGTGTTGTCATTTATACACATTTTTGGTTTATAGTTTGTCTATTTTGTTGACTGGCAGGGCTCTAGAGTGCGACCAAAATTTGTAAGGGTGCGACTAAGATTTTTCCTAGGTCGCACCGGTGCACCTAACGTCCTCGCATCCGCTGCCTCTCCACAAACGAAGCAATGTCGTTTTATATCGATATGGTTCAATGTTGCGTTACATGACCCATTCCTTCTGTAAAGCCGTGTCTCTGTTTGGATCTCTCCTCTTACTCTCCGCGCAGCCCCCTGCTGGACCTGGGCGAGAGATGTGACCCATGGCCAGAATATCATAGTTCATAAAAATGCAGCGCAGTGACGATATAGACATTTCATAGCCTACACAAGACGTGTGTAACGCCGCTGACCCGCCAAAGCGCATTCGACCCGTGCTGGACCCATTCATAATGAGTCAGCCGTCACTCTGTGAGTAGCATACGCTTCAGTCCATCGCACATCCCTCTCCCTCTGTTTTATTTTATTTTATTTACTTATTTTTTAAAGATTCCGGCCTTTATTTTGATAGGAAAGCTGAAGACATGAAAGGGGAGAGAGAGGGGGGAATGACCTGCAGGAGAGGGCCGCAGGTCGGAGTCGAACCTCTATATATACCAACTGAGCTATCCTGGCGTCCTCTCTCTCTTTTAATCATTCTGTTATTGTTGTTGAAAACTTGTGAAGGAGCTTTCTCAGAGATATATATATATTTTTTTAATATATCCTAAGCTATTTATTTCAGATAACTTTCTGAATGTGTTGCAGCTGTATATTTTCAAACTGGTAAAGGAAACCCTGTATTTGCATTTTATTTTAATCACAATCTGTTTTAATAAAAGCGCTTGTGAAAAGTGGCTTTGACTTAAAACTGAACATTTAGCCCACTTGGTAAAAGAATACAGAGCTATATATCGTGTATCCCCATTCAGCGTTAACGGCAACGGCAAAAACTTGCGAGTTGTATGTTTGTTAATCACAATAAAATATATAAATGGACCGAGGACAATTCATAAAGGTCTTCAGGTTCTAGAAAGTGAAAATTGAAAACATTATAGAAAAGAAAAATGAGGCAAAACAATAATGGTTGCACTTTAGAAAGTTTGAGCTGCAGTTTTTCCTTTTTTACATTTGACCTTTGTTAGATAGCGACAGTTTAGAAACGGACAGGAAACATGGTGAGAGAGTGGCACATGATATTCGTCTTAACCACCAGGATGAATAAGAATATTTTTCTTTTATCTCACTGTCGCCCATTTTTTAGAATAAAAACAAGGAGCCGTGCAGTGCATAGATGGGACTAGATTACCTTTTAATTTAATTTTTTCATTGATTTTGGTGTGTGTTTTTGTGAATGCTTCCAGGTTGCAGTGTGATGTGAAGCTCCAGAGGCAGCAGCTTTCTGACTCGCAGCATCTTCTGCAGTCACTGCGGGTGGAGCTGCAAGTTTACGAAAAGATCAAGACTGAAGCTCACAAACCCAACGGTACTGCAAGTTTATTTTTAAAGAGCATATTGACGTGTTATGTAGTTTAAATAGTAATGGAGAAGGACAAGACGGTGTGACTAAAGAACAACTACAAATTATCTAAATTTTAAAAACGTTTTAGTAATCATTTTTGTATCTGTACCACTCTTTGTAGCCAAAGACAGATTTTCCTTTTAATTTCTACCCTAGACTAAACTATACATTTTTATATATGATGTTTTAGGGTGCTGACATAGAGATTGATAGATTAACACATGATTTCTTCTCTAAGCAGGATCCAGTGAGGCCACCCAGGAGCCTCACTCTGGCTCAGTCCACCTCGACGAGCTGTTGTTGGAGATCAGACACCTGAGGCTGCAGCTGGAGAGGAGCATCCAGACCAACACCGCACTGCGACAGAGACTGGAGGAGCAGCTGCTCAGAGGACCCAACCGCTCTGAAACCATCAACATCAACTACTTGCTGTCCTCTCCAGGTAAACACAAGGCACAGACTTGCTTGCTAGTTACCTGTGACAGGTAAACAGAGGCATGTAAACACAGAGGATCCTGCCAGGCTGTTTCAATGTTGGTTTTACGTTCTTCTTAGATGAAGGAGGCAGGTCACCAGGTCGTGAAGGCTGCGATCCTGCCCGTCACTCATTTCAGAGTCACAACGAACACACCAGTCTCCTCCATGGTAAGAAAACCTCATCGGAATCGGCTTTAAATTTCAGCAGTAATTCCATACAAGCCTTTATTATACCTCTTTCACACCACCTACCAGGGTTGGGCTAGGGTTATCTGATCAGGGTTCAACCCTCCTTTTGGAAATTCAAACCAAGCCAGTCTACATGGGTATATCCCTTGTCATGACAATTCAGAGATCACCTGGGTCAACCCAGAAGCAATGCATAACAATTACCTTAAATGCTAGAATGGGCGGACTTTCACGTAATATTCAGTGAACAGCTAACATCACATACTCCAGTCCATATGTATACCAGCAGAACTAATGCTTTGAAGCTACTTGAATCTGTCATTGTACAGTAGGGAGATATAAATAAAGCTTACTTTATGATTGTTTTGCAATGATTACGTTCTAAAGCACAAATAAATAACCATCAAACACTTCTCGGATGATTTTGTGCGGACTGCTATCTCCTCCTCTGCATATTTATTGCAGCAGCTGGACAAGTAAGTAGATTACTCTAGTATTGATTTTTGACTATTTTAAGACGAGGCGAGAACATTTCTTTGTTTGATTTCGTTAAAAGTAAAGTTGGGCTTTGCTGTTGGCTTCACGACTCATTTTTAAAAAAGAGAGAGATTCACACTCCCCAGCAGCCGCACTGAACTGCATTCTGCAGACGGGTGTAAGAGTAAGGGAGTAAGAGCTGCGGCGCAGAGAGAATTAAACAAAACTTCTTTTCATACCTTTACGTTCTAACGCTGGGTTTTTACAGGCAGCTGTTGGGAAATGAATTGAACCGCTCTGCTGCTGTTGAAACTGCCTGTGAAAATCTGAGTTTTATACAGTCTATGGTGAAAACTCGGCGACCTGTGACGACTGCCCCACTGTCATTTCCAACCAATCACAATTTGTTCCGCCCCAGCTGTTAGCTGTTAGCTGTCAGGTCGTGCACAATTCACATTGAAATCGACCCTAGTCTACCCTGATCAAACCCACCTGGCGACCTGGGTCGCGAAGCCGAGTAGATCGAGGAGGGTTACCCCATTCAAACAAAGTCGACCTGGGTATAACCCTGATTGAGCCATTGGTGTGAAAAAGGTATTAGTGTTGTTATCCAGTGTTTTGCAGAGAACGAATGATGATATTTTAAAACATCTTTTTCAGATGAGAAACGTAATGCTTGCTCAGAGGTGGACGGCCGGTCATTCAGCAGCAGCTCGGGTGAAAGCGTCTCCGGCGCGCCCTCTCGCCTAGTGCCGGGCCACCGGATGTGGGCCAATCGCAACGGCCGCCATATTTTGGGTCTGATTGAGGACTACAATGCCCTCCGCAAGCAGATCTCAGAGGGACGTAAGCTGTCGCATAGCATGGACACACAACTGCAGGAGAGTCTGCACACACTCAGACAGCAGGGCTCTAACAAGGTACTGCGAACCTATCATGTTTAAGATGTTTTTATTTGCAGTTTGTGATGCATAAAACAAATTAAATGAAAAGGTTTTACTGAGGTTTTAATTATTTCACATCTTGCACAAATCAGAGATAACAAGTCATTATGTGTACATCTTCATAGGTGATAGAACAGGAGCACCTAAAACGTTTGTCTGGCAGCATCAACACCATGCAACACGTGTTAGAGGAGGCTGGGCGACTGCTCAAACTGGTGTGGAGAGTCTCTTTGCCAGTCGGTAACACAGCAGGGGACGGCGGCAACAACCAGCAGGTAGACATGCAGAAACACATACTTTATCTACCCTATCCAATTAAGTATCTACGAAACCAAATCTTAATCTTTTTATCCTCTGTATCAGGATGAGCTGCTGAAAAATGAGATAGCCAGACTGAAGAGCAGGCTGTCACAGCAGGAGAGGATGCTGAGTGGAGCCGTCAAACGCCTCCGAACAACCAACCAGCTCAAAGAGGGAATGGAAAAAGTCATCATCGATCAGTGTAAGATTATCTTTTTTGCTTTTTTTGTTTTACAGTTACTGCACCGTACACTAGGGGGAGGGGGGGAGATAGAGTGGATTTGATAGTCACTCTATCAACTTAATGTTTGCAAAAATAATTGTCAGATTAATCCATAATGAAAATAATTATCAGTTTCAGCTCCTCTGTTTACCTGTGAGCAAATAAACTGGGATATGTGACTTTATTTGATAATAATAAAATCATTTCCCCCCAATCTAGTGTATCTAACCCACGGAGTGTTGAAGAAAGCCAGGGGGAATTTAGAGGTGAGTTTACCAAAAAATATGCCCCAGTTACAAAATGGCAAACTAATGGTCTTGTCCGCAGTGGTACATTTTTACTTTCAGTGAATTACTCTTCTCTTCCTTCTCATCCTGTATGTGAAATAATGATAGACAAATTACTGCACCCTGTTTGGCCTGAAAGGCCTGTCTGGAGGACCAGACGAAGGTAAGTGTGGTTGAGGTGCAGGCTTTGAGAGTGATCTGATGCATGAGACCCTGTTGATTTGGTTTTATCTGTTGCATGAATCAAATACCAACATATTAATGTATCATGAGATACTCAGATTTCCAGAGTTTTATGGGTTGACTAGTCATGTAATAAATCCTGCTATTGTGTTTGTGTTTGGACACAGTATGAATTGCATTAGGAATTAGCTAGCCGTACCTAACCAGGGTATATGCAGGAATCCTGAAGTTAAATGTAATACCTTTTTAAGTCCTTTTTTTAAAACTCCATAGATTTTAAGACCATCGCCACTTTAAGTTCTAACCAATTACATCAGCGATATACTATAGTATGCATCAAAAATATAAAAAGTCACAGTATACTATGGCATAAAAAGTCATAGTATAGTATGGCATAAAAATATTTCAAGGAAAGTCGTAGAAAAGTATGTCATACATACTATGACTTTTTTCCCACTTTTTTTGATGTACAGTACTGACTTTTTCAGACACGGTATACTTTTACTTTTTCTCTACTTTTTTTCGACATACTATACTATGACTTTTTTTGACATAATATACTATGACTTTTTTTCGACATACTATACCGTGACTTTTTCATCACTTATTTCGATATACTGTATGCTATGACTTTTTTATCACTTTTTTCGACACACTATACTATGACTTTTTTCGAGATACTATAGCATGACTTTTTTCCACTTTTTTTCGACATACTATACTATGACTTTTTCGACATACTATACCGTGACTTTTTCATCACTTATTTCGATATACTGTATGCTATGACTTTATCACTTTTTTCGACACACTATACTATGACTTTTTTCGAGATACTATAGCATGACCTTTTTCCACTTTTTTGACATACTTTTTTCGAAGTACTATACTATGACTTTTTCCCACTTTTCTCGACACACTATACTGTGACTTTTTTCGAGATACTATAGCTATGACTTTTTCAACATACTATACTGTGACCTTTTCGACAAACTATACTATGACTTTTTTCAGCATACTATACTATGACTTTTTTTGACATACAATACAATTACTTTTTCCACTTTTTTTCCACATACTACACTATGACTTTTTTCAACATGCTATACTATGACTTTTTCCCACTTGTTTCGACATACTATATACAATGACTTTTTCTCTACTTTTTTTGACATACTACACCATGACTTTTTTCGAGATACTATAGCATGAGTTTTTTCCACTTTTTTTCAACATACTATACTATGACTTTGTTCCACTTTTTTCAACATACTATACTAGGACTGTTTTCGACTGGTTTTATTTCAGTTAGCCTAATAGCTGGTTTGATTTGCATTGAGAGACGATTTTATGGAAAGTACCCCATGCCAATCTCTAGGTATGGTGAAGGGTATGTGATGATGTGGGGCTATTTTAATTCCAAAGGCCAAGGGAACTTTATCAGGATCATAGTATCCTGGATCCATGAAATAACTGGCCTTTAAAAATAAAAATCTGCCTGCCTCTATGGGAATTTAACATAGGGGTGTACTTACTTATGCCTGCCCTGTATTTTAAGGAGAAATATTTATATTATAAATATTTATTTATTTACGATACATTCATACATTCATACATTCATTCACAAACAAAATTGGTGTCCTTAAAGAATGGATTTTTCCTCATTTTTTTAATTAAGGTATTAAGATCAATTTGCAAAAGCTGATTTTTTTTATTCCTCTTTTTAGTCAACTTTAGCATGGGTGTCCTAATTTTTTCACGACTGTATACTATGACTTTTTTCCACTTTTTTTCAACATACTATACTATGACTTTTTTCGACATTCTATACTATGACGTTTTTCGAGATACTATACTATGACTCTTTTCGACATACTATACTATGACTTTTTTCCACTTTTTCGACATAATATACTATGACTTTTTTGACACTATTCTGACTTTTTTCAACATACTGTACTATGACTTTTTTCGACAAACTATACTATGACTTTTTTCGAGATACTATACCATGACTATTTTTCCACTTTTTTCGACATACTATACTGACTTTTTTCGACAAACTGTACTATGTCTTTTTCCACTTTCTTTCAACATACTATACTGTGACTTTTTTCGACATACTATAATATGACTTTTTTCGACATACTATACTGTGACTTTTTGTCACTTTTTTCGACATACTATAATATGACTTTCCTCCTATGTTTCCTCCTTGACTTCTCTCCCTCTCAACCTACACGAACAGATTTCAGAAGACATTATAAATGATTGTCTTTTTATCAGGGCCTGGGTGTATCCTTATTTTGTTGAAGCTAGGCACTTAGCATGTTAACTTTTTTTTATTTCTTCACACTATACTATGACTTTTCCCCCCTCTTTTTGCCATACTATACTGTGACTGTGTGAGTATAGTATGTCGAAAAAAAAGTAGAAATAGAAAAAGTGGAAAAAGGTCATAGTATTGTATGTCAAAAGTGGGGGGAGAAGTCATAGCATAATCTTTAAAAAATGTCATAGTATGTCGAAAAAAGTCATAGTATAATGTTGAAAGAAAGTCGTAGTAAAGCACGTCGAAAAAAAGTGGAATAAAGCCATAGTATGTCGGAAAAAAGTCATAGTAGGGGAGCCCAATGTACAGAGGCTCAGGCCTTGTTGAAGCAACCGCAGGGTCAAAGCTGTATATATACACATACGTACATATATGTACATATAATGCAAAGCTACAACCAGTAGACTAAGTGAACTTTAGCTTCGGATAGAGCCAGGTAGGCTGCTTCCCCTTGTCTTCAGATTTTATGCCAAGCTGTCTCGAGCTTCATATTGAACAGAGGGATATGAGTGTTATCAACCCTCTTATCTAACTCTCAGAAAGAAAGCAAATAAGCGTATTTCCCCAAATGTCAAAATATTCCTTTTAAAACGAGACGTCAGATGCATGTCTGCAGGCAGTTGAAAAATGTCAGTATTTTCAATCTTTTTAAATGCCTACAGCACCACATTTTCCCTGCATGTCTTAAGCATAAAATTGACTTAGTGTTTTCAGTCTGATGTTATAGTCCTTGTGTTGTCTGTTTCAGGAGGTCCCAGTCAATGGCCAGTAGGGGACACTACCGCCCCTCAGACTGAGCAGATGTGTGTTCCTGTTTCTACAAGAACTGCAGGGAGACACTCTGAATCCTCAGAGGATCACCATAGTGACGCCTCTTTACACTGCAGCTACTAAATCTGCTGTTTCAATGCCCTACAAGGCTTTTAATAATGTAGCTACCTAATGTTCAGGCCTTATCCTGCTGTAAAACTGTCATCTTACTCTCCCAATATCAAAGCCTTTTTGTACTATAATTGCACATGACCGGCCTATAATTTCATTTATTTTAGGTACTGAAGTTGTAAACGTTCTTTTAAAAGAAAATGCCTTTGTAAATAGTAATTCCTGCAAATATTTTCCTTTATTCTTTTTATATGATGCATACACAATATGAAAATGTATGTTATTACTGACATTGTTTTTACGTTTTTGGTTTCATGGGTCAGTTTATGTATAGGATGGTTCAGGACTGTCGTGTGTTCAAAGAATTATGTGCAAAATGCAGTAAAGAAAAGAATTTAATAATGAAACCCAATTGTGGTACAAAAGTCCCTTTATTAGCATATACATTTTTTAAGTACAAATCTTGGTAGCTGCTTCAACGTGTGTACATGGATAAGCACACATAAGAAAATAAAGTTCAGATCAAGATTTAGTGAAAATGAAGAGAATTAGAAAAGGTATAATGGAGCTTTACAGAATAAGCTTTCCTACGTTTAGTCATTCATGAGAAGATTACATTTGAAAGGTCAGATTTTTTAAAGTTGCGCTTGAAACATGTCTGGTCATTACGTATCATCGAAGTGACCTATAAAACTAGGCCTTGGAAAGATAGACCACAGTCAGTGACTGGTGGTTTAGTAGCACCCAGATCTCTACAGATTTAGATCTCTTCAAAATACATGGTTTCTTTCTTCTTCTCATTGGCCTTTTAAATAAACACTGGTTGTGGTCGTGTCAAATTTAGTTATAACAGCAGTTTTGGCAAATGAATTGTTCAACAAACTATGGTTCCAGTCATATTAGAATAAACACACTCACTCCAGGTCACACATTTGTGCTATCTGAACTACTATAATAAGTGTACATACAAATGGGGCATTACATCAACAGTTTTTTTTCTTCTGATTGTACTACTGGAGGTACAAAAACAATGTTGGCTTTTTGTAAAACAACAGTGAGTGTTTGTATTGGGGTGGGAGACTGAAACTTGTAGATTCCCAGTAGAAGACAAATCTATCTCTGCACAAGTCTGACAAAGGCCTGAACGAGCTGAATGAACGGCTCCTGACCTTCATGGCTTGCCTTGGAGCCTGGTGTGGGTTGTTTGGATTGGGTGGAGGGGAGGATGCCGCTGGCCGGAGACGACGGAGAGCCCCTGCGGAAGTGGCGGGAAAGGCTCGAGAGAAGAGTGCTCTGGTGGTGAAGAGAGGAAAAAGAAAAGTTAGGTCATATTTAGTCAGTATATTATAAAGGGTCCTTGAAAAGACCAAAACCATCAATGTGTTAATCCATCTCTCAATACGTGAGGTCTATGGCAGAGAGGAACAAACTGCATCAGGCTCAGGATACACCTGGGATGAATTCATTGTTGGGTTTGGTTCAGACGTATTCTTGAAAAGCATGCAGAAGACTTAAACAAAGACAGGTTAGGAGAGATGCGACGTCTCACCAGTTCAGAGCTGAGCTCCTGTTTGAGCCTCTGTTTGTCTCGAGGCAGGATGGAGGGATCTTTGAGACATCGGACAGCCTGAGAGATCAGCACGTAGAAGCAGTTCTCCATGGTGAACATCAGCAACGACCTGAGGAGAAAAAACGGGCTCATCTCAATTTAATGTTCCAAAGCAAAACAAGGAAGTGAAATAGTTTGACATTTTAGAAAAGAAACTTTTTCACTTCACCAATACCACTCTGTCTGTATGAAGCTACAGCCAGTTAGCTTAGCTTAGTCTAGCACAGGGGGTTTTCAAACTCTGAGACAGTGGGCCTCCCCTCATAGTTCTGATCCACTGATTTTGATTGACAGCTAGGCCACTGATTGGCAAAACGGCCGCACCATAGTAATTGTGGGTGTGGTATTTGTTAATAAAGGGAAGTGGGAAACACGAGTGCAAAGTTATGGGAGTCCTGGCAGACCAAACAGGTTTTTTTTTACCATCTAGTCATCCTGTTCATCTTATGATATAATTTAAGATTTTACCAAAAATACTGTATCTCTGAACTCTCTCTTCACACTTTTAGGCTATTCTGTAAGATCTTTTATTGATAACTTGTGTAATAACTAATGTCATATTTTTTCACTTCCATTCACTGAGCCTCCCCTGAAACAGTTTGGAGGATTATAACATGTTAATTGGTGGGCTTAGATGTGCTGGCAGGTAGACTGTTAACCGTTTCCCCCTGCTTACAGCCTTTTATGCTAAGCTAACTGGCTGTAGCTTCATATTTGGTTAGTCTTTTGCCAGACCCATCTCCACAGCAGTGTGTCAGCGAGGGATTACAGTCTGGCTACACCGCCTATCTGTTCTACGATAGGGCGAAAAAACACTCTGGCTTGGTTGAATTTTTAAAACCAATCACAACCGTCCTTTGCAGCGCTAAGTTCCGATAGTGGAGAGGAGGAAAATCTGGTGTGTGATGTCAGGCTTAACCTCAACAATGTACATCCTTTGAGCCAGACTAATAATTGGTGGCAAGAAAGCAAATCCATTTAAATAAAACCTTAAGTAGCGGGAGGGAGATTTACTCACTTCAGAGCTTGGATCTCATCTGATGAGGCCAGTGACACTATGCTCAAGGAAACTGGCTCTTTCTTCTTCTCCATCTATGAACAAACATATATACATACATAATAAACACTCAGGGATCTGCTGCAGGCTGACTGTAGCTGATGTTGTTCAGTGTAACCACGAACATTTACCTCGCTCAACATGCTCAGGGCCACGTTGATGGTGGCCAGCAGGGTTCCAAACGAAGGAGCCACGTCAGGGTCAAACGCCGGAGTTGTGAAGCTGAGCACAAACAGGGTTCGATACTCTGCCAAGTCCATACTCTGAGACACAGGCCGAGACACAAATCGGCATTTGTATTGTCTTTTATGCAAAAATAAATGTCCACAATGTGGCACAGGACAAAAACAAAGACTAATTTTGGAGGAAGCATTAGAGCAGAATAAGCAGGCTGACCTGGTCCAGGAGAATCTGGCAGCAGTCTGGAGTGAAGTGCTGCAGAGTTGCGAGGGTTTTGCTGAGGATCTTCAGAAGACTGCACTGCACAGCCAGCAGGGCCTTCTGCTCGGCTTCCTCTCTCTCCCCTCCACCTGCTGCTTCTTTAGACGGGGTTTGGGGGCCCCGCTGTGTCCTGGGGAGGGGACCAGGAGGCATCGCTTCGCTGTTTTTAGCCTAAACAAAATCCAAAACAAACATAAAGCCTGAATAAATAAAACATCTTCATTTTGTTTTTTGGCAGAAAAGTTCTCTTGGCTGCTTACTATCACTGTCCAAGACACACTCATATAAGTCATTACAGAATGAATATGTAATGACGCTGCAGTCCCTTTCATTGTCAAACCATAAAAAGTATTTCCTGGTTTCTTACCTGGAGGTAGTGATGAAGCATCTTCTTGCTGTGGAGCAAATAGGTGCAGGTCTGGCACAGATAACAAAGGTTGACCTGCAGAGAGAAAGAAACATCCTAACTGTAATACTGAAGGGTCACTGCACCAGTGGAGCTGTGCCGTTATCTCTGCTGATGTGGAGTTTTCTTCTGGACTTGCCTGGACATCTTGGAGCAGATTGGGCAGGTGGAACTGCCACTCCTTACAGAAGCTCGAGAGCTGCAGCAGGAAACCGACCGTGTGATCTGCCTCGTCCAAACATGCCAGGCTCTGCACTGTTCGCACGGCATTCAGACACTGAGCGGGAGAGAAATGTAAGCGTGAAGATTAGAAATACTATTGTCAACAAGAAAACCACCCACAATACCGGCATACAAATGTCTTATTACTGCTTGTTGTATTTTGCTACCTTTGTGAGCATCTTCCCTGAACATATTGCTGAGGCAAATACTATGTAATGGTGCAATTTCTAGCAGGTTAATTTCTGTGGTTACAATGACAAATGAATTATTAAAAATCTTGACTGACGTAAGGACTTAGTGGGAGACGAACATACACAGAGCGTAGCGATGGCAGATTAAGGTAAATCATATAGAGCTGAGTCGATTACACAGGTACAACAGAACAATTATCAGCAACAATTTTGATAAACAATTGCTGGTTTTCTTAATCTTTTATAGTGGTAAAGTGTAGTTTCAAGAAGTAGGGATATTTAACTATGCATATTTATTTATTTATTTCTCTGTGTCAGCTCCAACTGTGCAATATGTCATTTCTATTCATCCGCACCTTACTCATCTGTATATCTGTGACTGTCTGTTTATTTAAGGGTGTTTATTGTGTAAATATGTTTGTATTATGGGCGCCCGGATAGCTCAGTTGGTAGAGCAGGCGCCCATATATAGAGGTTTACTCCTCGACACAGCGGGCCTGGGTTCGACTCTGACCTGCGGCCCTTTGCTGCAGGTCATTCCCCCTCTCTCTCCCCCCTTTCATGTCTTCTGCTGTCCTTTCAAAAATAAAGGCTGAAAATGCCCAAAAAATATAAGTTTGTATTATTACCATTATTATTATTATAACTAATTCTATTTCTTATAATACTTTCTGTATATTTCTCCTCTTATGTCTATTTAAGTTATTCTGATGTGTGTACATTTCTTCTTTTTTTTGAGCTGCTGTAGCACAGGGATTTCCCCAGTGTGTGATTAATAGAGTCTATCTTACCTTATCTTATATTAACTAAATACCTTTGTGTATTTGGATAAAACAGGATTTTTTAATAATTGACCATAGATTTGGAAAATTAAGAGCATTTTCCTTCATTCTCTAAATTTTATAGAGCAATCAATTAATCAAGTGTTTTTTTTTTTTTGACAATGTTCATGACAGTAATACCTGTAGTATGCGTTCTTGATGTACTCCGACAAAGTCCAGCGCTTCGTTGATGAAGTTGTAGCGCAGCGTCTTGAGCAGACTCTCCATTAAAGACATGCAGAGGCGGTACACCCCCGGCCAGCAGGCAGAGTCCTGGGACTTCCGCGAGAAACTCTGCCCAGCGACATGGACATACTATATTATTATATCATTTTAATGAAGTGCTTTGTCTGTGTCATTAAGAAATGCTATGTGATAAGCAAGGCAGAATTGATGGGGTTTTTTTTGTAAAGGGACCGCTTTAATTTAACTGTTGTTTTTTTTTGTTTTTTTTACCTGTGATGCTCCGTTTGAAGACACCTCGTAGACGCTCAGAAGAGGGAGGCAGATAGTCTGGATGACTCCTGCTCCAGCAACAGCTGCTGCCCCCTGGAGGAGAAATGAAGACACCCTCAACATTGGACATTGTCAACTGATGTAAAGGATTGATTTAAAAACATGAAAAGGACGAGTCAAGTTTTGTCTGTGTATCCAAAGCCCAATACTGCATAGTGCTCTGTGCTGTAGAAAAATGTCTGAGAATTAAAAAATGAAACCATATATTTGTCATCCATTTAAAAAAAAAAAAAAGACGCATTTCTTCAGAAGGAACAAACGAGCCTTGAGGGGAGAGCCAGAAAGAGGGTAGGGAAGTCAGAAATATTTAGAGACAGACTTTGGTCTTTTCACAGTATTTGTTGGCAAAAAGAAGAATAAACACCAGCCTTATCTTTTCAATCTCAAGTAGAAGCATGTGTTTTGTGCTTACCTGAGGCGTGCGGGCCAGTGTGAGCAGCAGGTGAAGTGCAGCCTCAGTGAAGTAGAGGTTGTGTTTGGATCGCAGGCTGAGCTCAACAGCGCTGAGCACCGACGGGAGAACTGGAATCTTACGCATCACTGAGACCCAGTGCTCGCCGTCCTCGTCGGTGCGACACAGCTCCTTCGCCAAGTGCAGTGCTAGTACACACACCTGATAAAAACAGTGACAAATTAACTTTATGTTGGATTTACAATGTTGTTGGGTGCAATAACGTTTCATTTCCCGTGGTTTTTGCTCATACCACGGCAGTGAAAGTGGGTGTTGAAACTGTAAAATGAGATGAATAACAGTTGGATTATTGATGAACCTACAGAGGATTATCACCTGAATCTGCAGCTCCCCTTTAAATTTCAGTTCATTGTTTAGCTTAACTGTTTTAGTTCACTCTCATAGCGTTGTTTTCAGATGCAGCTGTTTTCAGCTAAAAAGCTCTAAAGACCCGCTGTACACTACCTGCTCAGCACCAAACAGCAGACAGACAGTTAGCAACCAGCTGGTGAACACAGTGGCGCATTTAGCAGCTAAAGAACTTAAGTTGTCTTCTCAACTTGTTTCTGCTGTAGCCAAGTATTGATAAAAGTAATAGTAAAGTAATTAATATTCAAATATCCTTTCTCCCGCTTCAACATTAAGTATCACCATTAAATAACGTTAAAGAAGCATGACATATTGACATCTAGAAAGATTGAAGCTAAATGTTGAAAGTTGAGATCCTTGGCTTGAATATGACACTAACTTTTTTGACTCCCCTGGAAGGAGAAGCGTGGAACAAAATTAGGCTTTTTAAGAATGAATCTGCAAACAGGGTCTTGGGTCCTCGGCTCACCCCATCTCTCTGGTCCTTCTGTGGGCCGCGGAAAGAGTCCGTCTCCATGCTGTCCTCGTCCTCCGCCGTGTCCCCCGTCTGTCTCATGTGACGAGTATTGTCGATGAGGGCCAGGGCCTCGTCTTTCACCGTCTCACACACAGACAGCAATAGCTGGGGCAGCTGGGAAATATCTCCTCCTAGATGACAAAAATGAATCGACATGAATCAAAAAGACTGAACTACAGACCACTGCCACATTAGATTCAAACAAAGACTACAGAAGACACGCATCTTACCGTTGAGTCCCTGAATCTGTAGCACAGAAATGAGTGCAGAGAAGATTTTGGCTTTGGTCCTCTCCATCATCTGCTGGTCAGCTTGCAGGACACTCTCCAGGATCAGGGAGAGGGGAGACAGTATGTCAGGAGCTGTTGCTACCACACTGGAGACAGGAACAGAGTTTGTTAGAGAGACATGAGTTAAGGTATGTCATGTGTGCACTGTTGACTACGACATTAAGGAAACCTATAAACTGTCTCCATCAAATGCATGAATACACACCTCCTCCACTGTTTGAGGAGGATGAGTAGTAGAGTGGCCATCATGGATCCAAGACGAAGACAAGGCACAGACATGGGCGTAGTCAGCTGAAAGACACGGAAAGAGTTAGAAAGCTAAACAAAAACAAAAAGGCAGAGAAATGCAAGAAAGTAAAATGAGGCATGAAGACAAATTAAAAGGGAAAATATGTTATGCCATGATGACTTACAGCAGCTTTGGTCCCATCCAGGATGTCCATAAAAAGCTTCAGTTTGGTCGTGTCCTCGGTTAGCTGCATCACGTCGGACTGAAAGAGTAAAATATACCAATCATCATTGCATCACATTTGTATGTGGTCCATTTGCAGATAAGGGTTTGAGCAAAGAAAATCTACTTAATTTCTCAGGCCACTTCAAGTCGCAGGACGCTCAAACAAATCAATCAATCAAAAATAAATAATTGAATCTGTACTAAAAACCAACATGTTGTAATGTTATAGGGCCAGAAGCGGTGACTTCCTTCCAACAAGATTTAACGTGTTATTTAAAGACTTTTGATGTCCAACATAAGAACTAGTTCTGATCGGCTATACCTAAACATCAAAACCTAAAACACTAGAACCACGATTGTGTTCGCCGTAACATACATGGGTCGTGGAAAGAATTAGCAGCATCCGCCAGGCAGAGATCAACATCTGGGTCTCAGGGAAGGAACTGATGCCTTCCTCCTCCATCTCCGCCACGTGGCACACTAGAGACTTGACATACTGAGACCAGTACTCATATCGTCGTGCATTGGAAAACTTTTGAAGCCCATCCTTCAGAGACTGCTCCAATGAACCACTGTGAACCGCACAGACACAATTGACATAAATTACGTGAGATATGAGCTAAATGAAAGTGGTAAATATGGGAATACTTTAATTATATTAGGGACTCGGAATTGACCTGACAACATAGTAGATCTCCAGGCCGATGATCTTCATGACAAAAGCACACGTCTCCAGAACACAAGGCTGAAGATAAAACATAATTCTTCAGTTAACACACCTAACATCTTACTCATGCATTATCATTAGCGCAGTGTTAAAAAAAAAAAAAAAAAAGAGCAAAATACCTCCGTTGTATCTGAAGGTGGGGTGAGGGTCCCAAAAAGAGGCGTTGTCAAATTCTCCCAGAACCTATCTCTGCGTAAAAAAACACGTTTATCATACGGTGGTGTTTCAAAACATGCAGCACATATTATTCCTGGTCAAAGTAAGTCATTTTGTCTGAGATACTGAGCTTACTTTGTACGTAAGACAGAGATGGCACTATCTCTGCGATCCTGCCAGAGGGCAAGGAGGAAGGACAGGGCCGCTCGGTGGAGCAGCGGGGGACACCAATATTTCCCCTGCTGTTTGGAGTCAATCAGGTCCAAGACCACATGAAGACAGCTCCATTCACCAAGCAGAAACTCCTGCAGGTTAAAAAAAATTAAAAAAATAAGAAGATATTTTGAATCCAGATGCAGCACTACAAAAAACACAAGATAACAAAACACACTTATTTGTTTTACTACACAGTTCATACCTTTGACCCCTCCTTTCCATCTTTGACTTCCAGGTTGAGGAAAAGCTCAATGAGGCCGGGCTGGGTTTCTACAGCAACGGTGAGGAACTCAAGGATCATGACCTTGATCCTCATGTCTTCTGTCTTGCTCTGCAGCCGAGTGAGGAACGCATCCCGGATTGCTGCTGCGTCGTTGCCAAGGCAAGCGTAGACTGACATGGGAGCCACCTACAGACAAGATATTGGTTAAATATTATGAATATTTACGGTCGTCAAAACAATAAACCCATCATGTACAACTAATATTGTACGAACGTATTAGAAGTCCTTACTGTGGCGAGCCTTTTAAGCAGCTGGATTGCCAGGCGAGGCAGTGCTGGGTCATGTTTGTGGTAAATATACTTGGCCAAGACAACTATGAGATTGTTTCCATGGCCACCATGTTGCGTCAAGGCCTGCTCCAGAGGGGACACAACGTCAGACGGCGGCTTCAGGCGGATGACGTTGTTGGTGACAGAAAAGGCCAGTTTGACTGTCTGGATTAGGATCTGACCGGGACCCTCAGAGCCACAGCTGGACAGCGTCAGAGAAAAGCAAAACAAATCTACTGTTATTATACATCAAAAATATGGAAGGTTTTGGTATAAATATATGAAAACATAATAAGGAAATCTAGGCATGGACACTTGTCTGTTCACCTGCTGGGCTGTGCAGCCAGGACCATATCTATGGTGTCCACTCCAACTCCCATGATATTGACAACTGCCTGTCCAGCTTCAGTGTTTGCCAGGCTGTAGATACACAGAGACTGCAAGGTGGGGGTGCTGCAGTGAGGAACAAATTAATTAACAATTAATTAATCAGGGCAATCATGGCAACCGACAATCATTTTCATTATTTATAAATCATTTGGTCAATGAAATACCAGAAAAGTGTGTAAAATGTTGACACACTTCAATGTCTTTGTTTTGTTCAACCAACAGTCCAAAAGTTAAAAATACTTTATGCAGTTTGCTGTCACTATCTATTTAGTAGGTAGGATTGGGAAGATCCAGGACTTAGCCAAAAAATTTGAACATCAACAACTTCTCAGTCCCTCCCCCCCTTTCTGCTAAAGCCCAAAATGGTCTCCTAAGCCCCTCCCCCCACAAGGGAGAATGAATCGCAGTTAGACAAATGTCCATAATTATTATTCCTAACAGCCTGTTCAAATGTTCACCTGACTGAATTTACAGAACAATGTGCCGGTAATAGAGTTAAAACACTTGGATCTCAACAGACTTATCCTTACCTGCCCTGGTCCTCTCCCTCTGGACTTAGATTGAGAATGGCATGGATCAGCTCCAAAATAAGACAGCCTGCAGCAACACAGAGCAGCTGGTGTTTATTCAGTTTTTTTTATAATTCCCAGTCGGGAAGAAAGAAACTTGCTACAACTGTCATTTCAGACATATTCCTTACCTATCCTCTCCCTGACTCCATAGGTGTTGTACCGCCACTTGTGGTACGTAGGCAGCATCTCCTTTAACACGAGCAGCACGCACGGGATCAGGCCCTTGTTCTGTGTGCTGCCAAGCTGACCCTGAAATTAACCAACAGGGAGAGGAGATGAGAGATATGATGTACATTATGGCAGCTGGACACCACATTTATAGATTTAAACATAACATGCTCTTCTTTATTTTATATATAACAATGTTCAGCTGCTACTACAAAATGTTGGCCAGAAACATTTTATTTGGTAAAAAAAAAAACAACACAACAGTTGTTACCTTGACCAGGGTTGTAATGAGACGAAGGAAAGCGATGGTCACAGCATACTCCCCCCTGGGCTGCTCTATCTGGACCAGCAGGTTGCCATAGTTACCGGCCTTCATTCCTTCAGCACTAGAAAAAAACAACAGTTTTGTTCAATACTTTTTACTTCTCCCAAACAATTAAAAGTCTGATATTTGCTAGGCATATTAAACATTAGGCAGCAGACACACCTTACACACTGAGCCATGCTGGTCAAAGGGTTGGAGGCAAAGGGGAGGAAACCTGTGTGGTGCAGACTGGACCACACCTGAAGATTTAAAAAAAAAAAATAGATATGGTATGTGAGGAGGATTCAAGAAAAGTGACTTTAAATCCTTTATTTTACCTCCTGTTCACACTGGAAGTGCCCAGCACACCCACCTTCCCAGGCATCCTTGCTGCCAGTACAGTGAGGCAGTTCACACAGGAGGCGATCACGTCCACTGGAGGGTTGATGACTGACGTTAACCTAACGGACGTTAATCACAAATGAGAAGACAAATTCATTCTAGGTTTCAAATCGAGACCGTTTCAAATAGGAAGTACAAAATAAACACACTTTAAGAGTTGGATGAGTGTCTCGGTAAAGTGAGTTTACCTCTGCAGCAACATGTAGATGCGTGAAGTGAGAGGCAACAGACAATCCGACACAGTCCAGTCTGTGCTTATGATCTTATGGACAAGATCCAGGATGGGCTTCACACGTGCACAGTGAGCTATAACATCTGGCACAAGAAAAGGCACCGATAAAAGAATTATGCTGAAACAAAGGAATGCTGAAGCAGAATAATGGTTTAATTTAGCTGGCATAATTAAAAAAAAACTAAACATTTGCTCAATACAGTAAACAATTTGTTTTAATAACAACATTAATATCATATGTATGGTCTTTTTGGCTGTTGGTCAATCTAAGAAAGCAGTTTGATGACATTACTTTTGTGATCATTGGGTATCATTTTATAAACAGAATAATCACAACTGATAGCTTCGGTTAGTTGCATGCATAGTTACTAAATTATTTTAATAATAAACCATCAGATACTGCAAACATTGTGTAACTTTGCTCCCCTACTTATGGGAGTTAAAGGATAAATCTGGCGATATTCTGTGTTTTTCTTTTCTGTCAACAAATCCCATGAAAGACCAAAATCAACAATTAACTGATCTTACAATCAAAGATCGTCTGTGTTTTTAAAGACTGTCAAATCATTGAGAAATACTGGATTTGTTGACAATAGCAAAATTATAGAATATCGACAGCCTTATCCTTTAAAGCACTTAACAAGATGTTTGTGAGAACATTTTAACGACAAGCTGTGTACCTGCAGTTGAAACAACATGGAGCAGCATCTCCACTTCACAGGTGAAAAGAGTCCAGGAGCTATAGGAGTGGTCCCAGCGAACCACGTAGCCCTGCTCGCCCCCTATCATCACCTGGCCCAGCACTCCCTGTGGCATCCACAGGTTTGTCTGCCCCGTGCCTGATGGTTGAGACGAAATGTTATAGTGGAGCTACGTCACACAAGAGAAACAGTATCTTCTTTAATTATGCCTATTACAAATGAGCATCAAAAATTAACCAGTCCTCTGACATGCTAAGGCACACTAAATGATGTATGGGTATTCAAATCTCAGAGTAACAACCAGATAAAACTAACCAAGAGGGTAGAGGAGTTTTGGTGTTTGTCTCCTCCACAGCGTCTCATCATCCTTGGAGATGATATCATTGGGCTTATGTTTGTAAACTTGTGTGTAGAAGGACATCTTATCCAAAAAGTTGTATACCTGTCACATAGAGGTAAAAGTTGAGTGAAAAGTAGAGTAAAACGTTGAGTGTGTGTATGTCTGTGCATGTGTGAGATCTACCTTTTTAACAGTCGACTTGTTTGACAGAAGTGCAGTTAGAAGCTGTAACAGTGGGCCGATTTTGTGGGGGAACATCCCGACTGCACTGTCCAGGATCATTCCCAATCCCATGTTCGGTTTCTGGGTTAAAAAACAGAAAAGATTATCAACAGTTGACATATTTTAGTTTTTATCCAATTCTATCTCTACCTTCTCCTCTGTTTATTTTTCTCACCATTTCCCAAAAGACTTCAGCCAGACTGGGAGCAGAGAGGACCTCACAGGCAGCATCGATCAGGTGGGAGCACTGTGTCGCCACACCGTCAGTCTGTCACATGCATTATGATAAGGCAAGTTACAAATATGAATGCGAGTAAGGAACGTATAAAGGAACATATATACATGTAAAATCTAGATGTATACCTGTAGGCTCTCCTCTTCAAAAGAAGTGATCACAAATGAGAGGAGACCGTAGATACACATCTTTGCTGTGCTTGCTGTGCACTGGAGAGAAAAAGAGTCCAAGAGTGACAGACAAAATGTAATGTAGTATAACAGTACAAATACACATCTGAGAATAGACGTTGGCACCTACTGGTATGTGTATGTCTGTGTTGCTGTGTCGTATATTTTAACAGGAAAGAAGGAGTTTTTGATGCACAAATGTGGTGGTTTGTCACACAAACATTTAGCAAAGCTGATGAACTATATTTTCTCAGTGCATTGTCTTCACCTCAATGTCTGGCTGCACTGCAGATATAAACCACAGCTTGAGGGTTATGATTATAAAACCTGAAGTCTGATTTAGCTCAGGTTCTGACTATAAAACTACTGCCAGGTGGTTTTCATTCTAGCCATCTCATTACAGACTGGTTTAGGTCTGAGGCCCCATGTGATTACATTTAACTACCTGGTAGAGAAAAACAGAAGCCTAAGGATAAGATTTGAAATATGTGGCTCTATGGCCGTTGATTGGAGTGTGGGTTAAGACCTTGTGAAAGGACATTTTACTTCCGTATACAGCAACAAAGTATCATTTCAGCAGTTTTAGGTAATAGGAGCAGCAGAGAGGCAAAGGTTGTCCAAAATTGTGAAATGGTTTTAGTAACTGCAACAAGATCGTAACTATTAACTACTTTTAATTAAAAGTTATAGATCTTTTTCTCAACCTAAGAACTTTAGTTTTGACCAAGTGTGTATCTATGTTCTCTTACGTTATTCCCTGAGACTCCAAGGCCTTTCAGCATGGTTGAAATATACTTGAACACCCCCAGCTGCAAGGCAGTGTTGCCTATCCTCCTGACCACAGGGCTGGACTCGTCTGGTCGCAGAGTATGTCTCAGCAGGACCCAGGCCAGCAGCACCGGCCCGTGATGAGGGATGTCACCAAATGTTAGCAGAAGCTGATCCATCTCCTGGAAGAAACAGAGGAAATATGAAGGATCAGGCGTCTGTATGGTTTATTCTAGGTGCCTAAATCAGTTCACACACAAACTGTGTGGTTGAGTATCATTGCCCTACGGTGACATTATAAAATATTTATGACTGCTGCATTTAGAGACTTGGGTCAAACCTTGATGACATCAGGAGCACTGGAGAACTGATGCTGCTCTGTACAGTCTTCCAGGGCACACTTGTGCAGGAAGTCTATGTCCATTCCCTCAACCAGGATGAGAGAGCTCAAATATCTGCAGGGCAAAGAAACATACGAGCAATTAAAGACTACACAATGAGTTAATGTATTGGTTAAATTGGCCTAAATGCTTTTTGCAGATGTATTGTATCTGCGTTTATGTCAGCCTATAAGTAACAAGAAATTGCAGTACAGAAATGTCACATAAAAAGGTACATCGTAGAAGTCACATACCACAAACGGGCATTTACACTGCCCTAGGGGACAGCTCACTTTAAACATATGAACTTCACATACACACGGACACTATGAGCTGCTCTTACCCGATGCGGTCAACCAGTGAGTCCATGCTCTTGTCTACTAGGTGTCTGTTGGTCTGCCGCAAACCAAAGCCTTGTTCTTTGAACATTTTGGTGAAGCCCAGCAGGTCGGATGGGCTCATCTCAAAGTAGGCGTAATACAGAAAGATGATCTCCAGCAGCAGAGACTGTTCCCTCAGACACTGCAGGAACCATAGTGACACCTGCCTCTCCGTCTTGAAGTAATAATGATGAAAACAAATGGCACCATCAGTTATGACCGTCACGTCAAACAGACAAAATGTGAGCAATATGTGGTATTTACATTAGATCTAGGTTACAATATACAGTATTATGGTATTGACCAGATCTGAACCAAACATATGAACCAAATTATCACCATGAGGTTTCCGTGAGTTTCCCATGTTGGTGCTTCTGCTTTGAAGAGGTTTTCAAACTGCGACTGGTACCTGCTTACCAGGTCCTTCTCCAGTTTATTAACACAGTTACTGTACTCAGGCTGGACAAAAACAAACACACCCAGAGTTATTTTACAGAAGCAACAACAAATAAGCGGATTTTCAGGGACAATTGTGTGAGGAGCTGTGTTCTTCAATTATCTGATGTGACCCAAATGCAGCCGCCACTCACCCTGTAGGGATGTCGCTCATCCTGAAAGTATGTTAGCAAGAGCAGGACACATCTGAGCAGACACATGCGCTCCTCATAGTAATAGTCAGCTACCTGTGAATACACAAACCAGAATACTCATTGGATTAAACATGAAAGTGTTGTCATGCTGAATTAAGTGTAACTTTACATTAAGTATAAATGGATCTCTGTACTGACCTTCAGCAGCAGTGTCTGGCTTTGTCGCTCATCCTTCAGAACAACCTGTATGGAAGACTCTGTTTAGCCACCGTCTGAATAGCTTTCATAATAACATCTTCTTACAATCTTTGAGTTTTTTGTTCCTCATGAAATATGGTGACCTTAATCAATACCATAAGTGAGTGTAGTACTAAATCCCACATACAAAACACAGGATTACTGAAACCTAATGACTAGGTGATACATTAATAACATTATAATATTTCTGTAAAAACTGGCAGTTACTTTTTTGTATGCTGCATACAAGCACACCAAGATTTCCGACAAGACACAAATTCCCACATCTATAAAAGCGGAACAGACACCTTTAGCGAATCACGAGTTCCCCTGTAGTCCTCCTGTAGGTAGCACTGTAAAAGCTCCACACTCTGCTGCTCATCAAGACCCTACAACATTATTAAAGAATAAAATCATTATAAAATGATCATGAAAATGCGCCACCAAATGAAGACAGTTAATCACATATTTAGGTTAAACAGAACTCTTAAACTCTTACCAACAGTTTACTGATCCTCAGACCAAAATCCTTCAATGGTTGTGCAACATCTTTGTTCTCCTTCACCTTCGCAGCAGAGGATGAGCTAGAACAAGTGACACTAACAATTACCCTTTCAGTTGTTGAGAAGAGTGTTATTGATGTTAGGATCAAAATAACCTAACATACCTGGGTAGCTTAAAGTAAGTTAGTCCTTGATGCAGTCTGTCCCAGTGTCTGTCAAGCTCTGCCTCTATCTGAGCCTGTGCCCGTTAAACATTTCATTAGAAGAAGAAGAGGGAAAATCACTTGTGTCATTTCTGTACTGTCTAAACAACAATATGCTGTGAGTGGACAACAAATATTTTATTTTTAAGGTTATTGACTAATACTAATATTTCTGTCAATTTGGTTCATCCAAACTCACTCAAAAAAGATGATCACACTATTTATACATGCAAGAATAAAAGTACTGATGGCACCATATAACCCCCCTCAAGACAAGCCTATCATAAACTCTGATTCAACCTCCACACTGTTATAGTAGCTGCACACTCTTGCATATATATAGTACATAAGGACGTGTGACAGGAAGACATACCGGCTCTCGCAATGCAGATCTTCCCAGCAGTATAGTCCATAATTCTCGACTGCTCCTAAGAGAATGACCGGTATATTTTAGCAAATACATTGATGTATATGACACAGAGTAGCTATCAGTTCATCTGCATGGGGTGGGCAATATGACGATCTACACCGTCCGTCTGAAATATACATTAGTCAACTGACTTTTCTACAATTATACTGTAAAAGCTATTCTTTTAACATCCATGAGTATTTTCATGTAACTGGATACGCCAAAAATAAACATTTCTGTCTGGTAAATATATCAATAAACAGTTACACAACTTTGAAAAAATGCAATATATCCCAATTTGTATATACCAGTATTGCGACAATTTTAAAACCCTCATCCTCATCCTTAAATGTTACACATCCATTAATTTTCCGTAACATGCACATGTTCAGTTTAACTGACTGCAAAATCCACTTTATTTGATTAATCAACAGGTCGAAGGCTGATGTAGTTTCAGAAGAGGGTTGTGGGTCCATTTACAAACTGTGCAAATGCCACAGGAAATGTTTTCCATTCAAAAAATCTAAGCTAAAATACTTTGTCATTGTCATCTACCCAAACACTAGCGTTAGCCTCTTCTTCTTGGTCACAACTAGCTAACCATTGTCGTTACTGTAGCGAATTGTGAGGCGTTTTAACTAGAAACATGAGCACACTCCTCGTCCAGTTAAATAACCAGTTATAGTTTACGAGTCAGCTCCACAGGCATGCTGTTGTTGTCATGCGGCTAACACACCGCGCTGCTGAACAGCCATTCAACTGTTCAACTGTTAGCACTTGCTAAGCTAAGTTAGCGTGGTGCTAACAGCTCAAAAGACACACTGTCAAATAATAAATGTTGCCGCCGATGGGGCTTAATAAATATACACGTTGTGTAGTAATGTTTACTCGCCGGTAAATACTTAACAACTATTTAAACAACGTATACGTTAGCTAAAGTTTGTTGCCATTCTGCCTACCTGACACTCATCTCCGATTCCGCCATCTTCCTTCCTGCCATCTGATTGGTTGCTGTGCTGCGTCGTCATCGCCGTCGTGGGCACATTCTTCTTCGCTGGTATTCTTATTGTTACATTACTGCCAACTTCTGGAGTGAAATAATTGACCGCCCATTTCCAAATGCTTCACTAATAACCCGATTTTTGGAAGGATAAATTTACTTAATGAACATGATTTTTTTTAATAATACTCACCAGTTATAAATCCTCCAACAATTAACAAAATGTCATTAATTTCTCTTTATTCTAGCCAGATGTTACATCAATATAATGAACTTCTTGAGAAAAGTACCATCTTATATTACATTATAACAAACAGATCTAAGCATATATTTTCAAATACTATGACACATTGAAAAACCTGTAATTACAAACTATACTAAATTACTTTATGGAAAAAATTCAATTACCTCTTAATTTTTTTTTCTTTATGTCTTCATGCACATTTCTGTCATGACTCATAATTCTTTATTTATATTGTACTGCACTTCATGACGTATTTTATGAGTATGACATTTTTTGGTGCAAAAAACGTGTCAATAATCTTTAAAAATAATAATAGCCTAATAATTGATGTCCGCCGATTTTCAAATATTTCACTTTTTTCCATAAACATATTTTAAATAAAACGTGAAGCAGCAACTTCTTCTTTTTCCTCTACAACCATCTTCCTATTATCATTATTGTTTCCGTTCCACACACTATTTTATACCGCAGGTCCTTCATTCCAGCAGCAGTCCGACTCTTTAACACAACATTATAATGTAGCACTGCTAGCTGATTCTGCAACATGTGCCATCACTTGATAATATTCTGCACTATGCATATTTATTTGTGTCACCTCCTACTGTGCAATATGTCATTTCTATTCATCTGCACCTTACTCATCTGTATATATATATCTGTATATATATATCTGTATATATATATATATATTTTTTTTTAACCTGTCTGTTTATAATAAGGATGTTTATAGTGTACAAATTATCACTATTATTATTATTACCCTTATTACATTTTTTTTATTTCTCATAATACTTTTTGTCTATTTAAAGTGTATTTGTCTCATTCTGATGTGTGTGATTTTTTTTTGAGCTGCTGTAACAAGGGAATTTCTCCAGTGTGGGATTAATAAAGTCTATCTTATCTTATCTTATAATCATGCTCATAATATAATGTGTGGTTCATGTTCATGCTGAACTAGCTTGTAAATTTAAAGCTAAATTAAAAAAAAAAAACTATGCGCTTTCTTGACGACACAATACCTGTTTATTTACCATAAAAAAAATACAAAATTTAAAAACCATATGAAAAAAAAAGTGGCTTTTTTTCCAGGCAGTAAAAATACACTAGCCAGATGCATTGTGGGGAATGTAGGAGATAGTTTCATGGTTGTACCACGTGACCCGGCTGTCAAATATGGCCCCTTCCTTCTGGGTGTGAGAGAAACGAGAACTGACAAAGGAAAGGAATCTGTCAAAAAGGACGGCACCGGTTCTCTTACCACCGCGCCTTCGTCCAGATAACACTGCACTTATGCGGTACGTATGCTTGTCTTTGTCAACCTGGATTGTAATTCCATTCCGCCTGCAGTTTTGCTCTATGTCTCGTTATGGTAACTCAGCTGTATTTCGCCGCTAGCTTGATGCTGTCCGAGGTTGCAGCATCCTTGCCTTGCAGAGGAGACGCGTTTCCCGCTTCGGTGCTGCCTGGGCCCCGCTGGGCTGTATTTTGCATGGTGTAACAAAATGACTTCTTTTCGCCGTATCCGTCAGATGTTATGGCCATGTGTTAACACAACCTTCACAGCTGATTCAGCCCAGTAGAAAGTAAATCCCCCCACAGTACTAAAGGTTGCAGCTGATGTAGAAAGCTTTCTCCTGGGGGTCTCTGTCACGTGCTAAGATAGTCGTGTGGATTTCACGCTGACCGCGTTAATGTTTAGTTCATGACAGAAAACCGATAAAGTATGAGCAAGGTTCACTGATAGGATAAGCTATGATGACTCATGGACTCAGTGCACCCAGTCTTACAACTACTGGATTCAGTAATGCCTATTTTTTTATTTTTATAATTCTATTCTGTGGTGACTTGCATTCTTCCTCTTGACTGGTAACTTCACTGATTTATTTGTTCCCTCTTTTTTTTTTTTTTTTTTTAGACATCCTTAGCAAGTAAAAAGTGGCTGCCAAATGATGAAGTATGCCTGACAGAGGAAGTGACAAGAGAAGGCCTTCATTGGTGCAGACCATCTGTTCAGATCAACCCTCCTCCCTCACTGCGAGCCTCCACCCTGCAGCCATGCTGATCAACCCGGTGTTCGTGGAGTCCTCTGTAGTTCTAGCTGTGTTGCTGTGCGTCCACATGGTGGTCTGGAACCAGCACTCCTGGTGCAGCATAGCCCTCTTCATCCAAGCTTTTTACGTACAACACAAATGGGACCGTCTGCTCAGGGCGGGAGGTGCCGTGTTCCAGTTCCGTCCTGCAGCGAACAGCGGCATCGTCCCGGGCTCCATGGTGATGCCTTTACTGGGCCTGGTGCTGAAAGAAAAATGCTCTGCCTCAGGGAATGTCTACTTTGAGCGCTTCTTCATGGTGGTCACCATCACAGGCATGTTGCTGGCTCTGTTTCTCTCGTTGATTGCGCTGGGCATCACAAGACCCGTACCCACCAACACTTGTGTGATCGCAGGCATGGCCAGCAGTGCTATTCTCTACACGACAAAACAGACGCTGACAGTGTCTGAGGTCATCGAGGTCTTAGAGGTGCTGTTGATCTTCGTTTATCTCAGCCTGATTGTGCTTTACCTGCTGCCACGCTGCTTCACACCTGGAGAGGCGCTTCTCGTTGTTGGTGGAATCAGTTTCATCGTCAACCAGCTCATTAAGCGCTCCCTGAACCTGGCGGAGGTCAAAGGTGATCCAGTGAACTATTTCCTGCCGGTCATAGTGGTGGGCTCGCTGTTGCTGGGTGTTTTCTTTGCCCTGCTCTTCTGCTTCATGGAGTCTGAGACCTGGGTGTCATCACTTTTCTTTCACATGATGACAGCCGTTCTGGGTCTGGGAATCCTCATGCCGTGGCTCTCCCTGTTCATCGGCCGGCACCCCATCATGTGGCTGTTGGACTTTATCACGTTAAATGACAGAAGACTTTGTCTGCTGGGGTACTGGGTGTTTCTGGCTGTTGTGGCCACTTGTGTTGTGTTACACCAGAACTACCAGCGCCAGTCAGGATCCAAGAAGCACCAGGCCTCGACTGTTGTCAGGAAGTACTTCCATCTGATTGTAGTGGCCACATATGTTCCGGGACTGATATACGACAGGCAGCTGCTTCACGTGGCGTCTGTGGGTTGCTTGGCAATTTTCTTGTTCCTGGAGTATGTGCGTTATTTTCGGATCAGGCCGCTGGGTCAGCTGCTCAGGCAGCTGCTTACCTTGTTCCTGGATGAACGGGACTCTGGGCCTCTTATCCTGACCCACGTTTACCTGCTGATAGGCATGTCCCTGCCCATATGGCTGTTCCCCGGGCCCTGCGCCCCCAAGGGGATACTTCCTGGGGCAGGTGGCCTGGTGCCTTATGCAGGTGTGCTGGCCGTGGGGGTCGGAGACACCGTGGCGTCTGTGTTCGGTAGCACCATGGGGGAGATCCGTTGGCCTGGCACTAAGAAAACCATGGAAGGTACTGCAACATCTGTGTTCGCCCAGATCATCGCCGTGGCAGTGTTTCTCATCTTTGACGGGAGCATCAATCTAAACTCCACCTACTCATGGATTGTTGGCTCCATCACTCTGGTGGCCATGCTGGAAGCCTACACCTCCCAAATAGACAACCTCCTACTCCCACTCTACCTCTTCATCCTGCTGTTGCTTTGACTGGACAGATGGCACGAACAAAAAGCAATACCACTGTCCTCAGCTCTTTCTAGGGGGAAGAAAGTGATGAATTTGGAAAATAAATATTACAAAAATGATAGACGTAACAGAAGTCCCTTTTTAAGAATCAGTGTACTAATCAGCACAATAAAATATTTAAAAGCTGACAGCTCAATCAAGTCGGGTAATCGTGTCAACCAACCAATGGGGCACAAAAAAAATCTGCTCCTTATGTGGCAGCAGACGTGATGTTAGCAAACATTAGAGTCTGTGGCCCTCCAGTCACAAGTCCGTATCAATTGCTTTGAGGAGGAATTAGACCATCATTTCAGAATAAATTCCGAAGAGATGTGAGTAAGAGTTGCTAGATATTCTTTGAGCTCCGTCTGTGGTGACAGCGGCGGTGTATGGTTTCTTTGCATGTCACCACTCTGACCCCGAGGCTCTCTTGACCACTGACACCATCAACTCCTGAATTATGCAACAGGAGATTAGCAAAGTGGAAAAATGTCCTTTATACACTTCTGGACAATACAGACGCTGCTAAGTGGCACATTTTGATCACTAATGAGAAGGTTTTCCTGTTTTCCTTTTTTTTTTTTTGAAAATGGATACACACATTTGTATGGCCTTTTGAAGAACATTTAAAGTTAGCTTACTGATATGTCTTTTTCTTAATCAACGTTTTTGTTATTAGATTATTCTTGCCTCCCCGATGGCAATATGAAGGACTTACTGCTGAATATATATTTGCTATATTTTCTATCACACATGACCTACTATTGTAGATGCTGTAGATGAAAGCATGACATCCCCTCTCAACTCTTCTTGATAAGGGCTGATTTATACTTCAATATGGCAGAAACTCACTATGCTCTTGCATGACACTAATGTGAAACTCGGTACTGTAACATGTACACAGGTATCCTACAGTATTTTTGTTTAAGGTTTGATGGGACCCCTTAAAGGTACACTTAATATATACATTTCCTTGTGATACTGAGCCTTCAAACCCTGGATATTTGTGGAGACTGTAGAGATATGGTTTGGGCCAAAATGATGAACATAGGTCCTCTCCATATAAGTATATTTCTTTACAACAATTTATGATTTTAATTTAATATTTGCTTTATAGAAATATCAAATGTCATCAGGTTTCATCTCATCATTCTTGGATGAGGATGCTACAGTTAATAACCTGAAACTTGTTTACAGCATGAATTAATTAACAGCCTTATGGTTTATGTTTATCTCTAAAAGTTATTTGGTGATTTTTATGTTGTAACAATTTATTAGCATGATCCTACTAGTATGTTTTTGCCATCACCCTTACATTTAAACAATGTAATATTGAATGAAAAAGTGAATAAAAAAACAAACCTTAATTCTTTGGTTTCCCAGTTTTGTTTTTAAAATTGACATAAGAGGTTTGGAAGTTGTGGTTGATAATCATTCATACATACATTTGAGTTGTTTTTCATTTAAGTTGGGTCTTACCATGAACATACTTGAAAATAGAAATGCTTACTGTTGTCTGTAACAAATAAATAATAGGAATCTACTATTTCATTTTGACACAAATTTGAAAAAATGACCTCGAAGAAGAATGATTGGTGACTATGTTGATGAGGAGTTCCGGAATAAAAGTAGAGCTAAAATAACCGTTGTATAGTCTCCATGAAAAGTTGATTCAAAAATGTTTACTCAATTGAATTGTATTAAAACTCATTTAAAAACATTGGTACATTCATCAAAAATACGGGTTAGTCACCTTGACTTTGCTGTTGATCAAGCTACATACCAGACTACATGTACTGTAGCTCATAGAAACAGTGTCATATAGGTTACAAAACCAGCCATGAGAAATGGCAGCACATGGGTTGGTTAAAAGCATGGTTAAAACAGTTCATACATGTTGGTCATCTCGTGTCTTTCCATGAACTGCAGCACCAAACGCCAAAAAAACATACTTCATTTAGTGTAGAGAGATGAGAAAGGGAGCTCTTCAGTGGGTTGCAACCTTTTAGGACCAAAAAGATGGAAACATGACAACGTTTTAGTGTGACATAATACAGTATGTAATTAGTTATCTGTCACACACCAAAACAGTGTAACAGCAGCATAAGTAGAGTGGTAGTAGAGTAATATTCAGTTACATAGTAATATATATATATATATATATATATAATGTATACAGCAAATAGTAGCCAATATGTATTAACATTAGCCACCATGAACTACTGGTTATACCAGAACAAGTAAGAATACCATTAGTGTGGTAGAACCTTAGAATTAAATGATTTTAGACCCATTGCACTTACCTCCATCTTATGTAAAGGCATGGAAAGAGTTGTAAGCAAACATATAACATCTTCTCTACCCAGCTCTTTAGACTAGCTACATTTTGCATACAAAGGCCAGAGGGGTACAGACAAGGGGGTAAGCTTCTCCTCGGACCGCGAACCTCCTATGGCGCCATTTTGATGCTAATAAGCCATCACCTCCCGTCAGCATTCCATTGACTGCCATTCATTTTGACGTCACTTTGACAGCAAATAACTTTACATCTGAAGCGTTTAAAGACTCTATTTGTCCATTGTTTATTTCTAAAGAAACACGACAATGTATAAAAGGCTCCATTACCTTGTATCTCACGTTATGGCTCCGTAGCAGACGTTTTTGTAAAAATAGGCTAACAATTGTGTCATAACCACCCGACTTACTGTCGCATAGTAGAGGAATGACCGTATAGTACAGGAGAAGCACGCAGGCAGTTTCGTCTCACATTAGCTGTTTAAGTGTAATTACTAATGTTAACTAGCATTTTAGTTAGCAATAATTAGCCTGTGTCTATGTTATCTCCTTACATATGGGTACAGATGATGCAACGGTAACCTTGTTTAATGCCATAGCTAAGCACCTGCAAGTCGCTACTCATTATGTCAGAGTATTGTTCATAGATTTCATATCTGCATTTAACACTATGCAAATACATATTCTGCTGCAGATAATGGTGGACTTGGGGGTTAATGGAGATATAATTCACTGGGTGAGAGACTTTCTCTCTGACTGCCCTCAAAGAGTTATTTTTGGAAATATTGTGTCAGACGAAAGTGTGTTAAATACAGGAGCACCACAAGGGACAATCTTATCACAATTGTTTTTCTCTATTTATACAAATGAGTTAAAGATCTACCATGATCATTTTAGATGACTTAAATACACAGACAATATGGCCTTGGTTGCCCTATTACAGAGAGGGGACACTGAGAGAGAGCATTCATATTTCAACCATGGGTTAACCCTACAAGACTGGTGTCAAACTAGCTTCTTAGAAATAAATGCCAGTACGACAAAAGAGCTTGTTATTCAAAATGGGATAGAGGGGATACAGCCAATAACGATCAAGGGACAGATAGTTGAAATGTTTAATGATTTTAAATACCTTGGCACATATATTGATGGAAAACTTACTTTTAAGGAAAATACTAATTTTAGCATGGCCTCAAAAATCATAGGGAAGCCACAAAGGCACTAAAAAAGTATTTATGAGGAACGCATTACAAACAAAGCTGAGAAAATTATTAGTGACACCTCCCATCTATTACACAGCGAATTTGAACTCCTACCCTCAGGGAAGCGTTTTAGAGTACCAACAGCAAATAGAAATATCTTTAAGAAATCCGTCGTCCCCAATGCTGTGAAGGTGCTAAATAACACTGGGAACCGTACTTAAGAATGGAATGTAGGGCGACACAGACTTCCGGGTTGCAGGTTTTATGCACAGCAAGCGTTTTTAGTAGGCTATATTTATTTATTTATTTACTTTTGTAAATGTAACCTTTGTAATGTCACTTTTCATGAAATGTATTGTCTGTTTTGTCTGTCTTGCTGTCTTGGCTATGTACTGTTTGTAATGTCCTGTCTCTCTTGTATTCTTGGTAAAACCGAAAGGAAAAATAAAGTTGGACAATAAAGTTTTTCGTATTCGTAATTAAAGAATGTGGGATTTTATATATAACTTTTCATAATGTAAGACTGTGACGACTATCTAGTGGAAACACCTGATTAAAATAAAAAAAGGAATAATGGAAACACCACAAAGCCACCCAACTGCAATAAACTCTCACCAGTTGTCAGGGCTCCAGCGGGTGTCCTGGCTTTCCATGAGATGGAAGGTGTAGACGTGGCGAGAGTCCTCTGAGGTGTTTTCAGCACTGCGATGCACTACCTCCCCGTGGATCAGGACTACACCACCTGAACACAGAGCGGTTGATGGATAAGGTGGGATATTTATCTCCGGAGGGAAATTCACATGTCACAGCAGCAGTACACGAATGAAAAACACTGAACAAAGAATGGTGCAGGGAATTAATCAAATTTCAAAAACACAATTAAATATTAAAAGTGGCAGTAATATCGTGATATGACATAAATGTTGTCTTTTCCTGGTTTTAAAGGCTGCATTACAGTAAAGTGATGTCATTTTCTGAACTTACCAGACTGTTCAAGCTGTTCTATTATTTGCCTTTACCCACTTAATCATTATATCCACATTACTGATGATTATTTATCTAAAATCTAAGTGTGAAGATATTTTGTTAAAGCACCAATTGTCAACCCTAGAATATCGCCGCAATATCGATATCGAGGTATTTGGTCAAGGATATCGTGATATCTGATTTTCTCCCTATCGCCCAGCCCTAATTAAAAGTATAAAAATAGTGGTGTTGATGAGAAGATTGACACCCCTGTCATGTCTGTACGGTAAACATGAAGCTACAGCCAGAAGCCGGTTAGCTTAGCTTAGCATTAAGACTGTAAACGGGGAAACGGAAAGCCTGGCTCATTCCAAAATGAATTATATCAGCCATCAGCACCTGTAAAGCTCACTATTTAACATCTTATATCGCATTTGTTTAATATTATGTACAAAATGTTCTTGGCCGGGCGCCCCACACTCTTGACAAGAAAGTGAATGAGCGTATTTCCAAAAATGTCAAACTATTCCTTTAAATGCTCATTGTGCCTATAATACTTACAAATCATTTACCAAAATTGGCACAAACTTTCTGAATGCATGACAAATGCCTGTGCTTCCACACTGTACGGTATGTCCCCAATACAGCTTCAGTCAAAAAGTGCTTGAAAACACTAATTCCTCAATCACCGTAAATTTAAAGACACCAGTGAATTACCTTTTTTAACAGGTGCAGCGACAAACTTCTCGTCATCATAGGTCTGCTCTCGGCCGGTGAAGTCTGTCAGGGGAAAGGTGCCCTTTGGGGTACGCACCATACGCCGAGAAATACCACCTGGGCAAAAAATGAGTTGACATCCCAAAGTATGATTGACAAACAAAACAGTGGCTGGAAGCAAAAGTGCAAGGTTAGTTATATAGTGAGCCTACTGTTGTGTGACCCCGGGATAAACCACAGGCAGCCGTTATTAACAGTGGCATCTTCCAGGGCGATCCACAGCCCCATGACTCTGCCCAGGGGCTCCGTGTACAAAAATGTGGCATCTTGATGTGGCGTCACTAAAAAGAAAAACAGACAAAAAAGAATCTGCTACAAAGATGTTTCATGGAAATAATGTTTATAGCACATTGAGTTTTTTGAGTTTTACATATGGATTTCTGTATTATTTAGAATTTAGTTTTCTTACCTTCTCCGCCAATCCCTGGTTGCTGGAGGAGAGAAATGGTATGAAATGGATGGTGTCTTATCATGAACTACCGGTACATCATCATATGATTGATTGATTAATAGATAGATAGATAGATACAGTAGATAGATAGATAGATAGATAGATAGATAGACTTTAATACATTACCTTAAAAATGAACATGCTTTGCAGTATCACAGGATTTACAAGACCCAGCTTCTTCGCTATGCCCTAGGAGAACATTTAATGTGAGTGTTGGTTATTCTGGGACTCAGTACGTCATTTTCTTAAATGACGTATTTCTTAAAACAGCTCACTCACCTGTATTTTGGGTGAATGTGTAACCGTTTTGTACAACGGCTCATAGGCATGTAGTGCTAAAAGATGAAAACAGGGATTAGTTATGGACTTTTGGAAAGCTCTTTGTGCATGATGTTTTGGAAAGGTTGATTAGAAATCTCACCATGTCCAACTTTATTTAGTGAGCGCTGTTTTGGTACCATGAACTCCCCTGCAAGACAAGCAATGCTTTACCCGTCTAATTTGGCATTTCGTGATATACATATTTTTTAAAAAAAATGACGGACAGGCGAGAATTAATTTCAATAGATCTCACCTTTTTCGTCAAAAACTCCTTTCTCAAAAAAAAAGCGGATCTTATCTCCACTTGTGATGAAATAGTCAGCATTTCCCTGCAGGTCAAAAGGTTAACATGAGTCATCTGATCCGGGAACGCGACAGACACTGACTAGACTGTTGACATAAGCGTTTGCTATTATCCTGAAAGGAAGGACACTGAGGGTCAAGGTAAACACTGTAAATCAGTGTAGAGGTAATGTACCTACGGACTACGTGAGCCTGATCATGAAGGGGAAACACACTCAGTGGGAACCTTACCTGCATCTTTTAGTGCAATATGATGGAAAGCATGAGAAAGAAATATTGTGGGATTAAAACTCTGAGTCGCTGACACATCGCACACTGTGCTGCAGTGCATTATGTCACCTGTTTTGTGAGCTGCTCATCGTGATAGGTGGAGAAGGTGATGCGGCAGTGCTCCGGGACGTCCATCCGGTCCACTATCTCTGCCATCCTTTGCCTCAGCTCATCACACTCCTGGGAGGTCAGCAGCCCATCCAGAACCACATATCCATCCTTCATGTACTATAAAAGACATGTCCTCAGTAGTTTTTTTTCTCAGATACATTTCCAGTTTTTTACACTTACACTAGTCGTTTTCCTCAAATTTAACTTAAATCTAGGGATACAGCATTTACACACTACATGGACAATATTTCCATTTAAATCTAGGGATACAGCATTTACACACTACATGGAGAATATTTCCATTTGATAGAATTTGAATAGTGTGGCAATTAAAACGTTAAGTCTTAGGTTTGAATATTTCATTCCGTGTAAATCATTTAGTTTCAACTAAGAGCTGGGACAAGCAGGGTGTTTGGTGTTTTAAGCCCCCAACGTCGTCTTCCAGCACTAGGATTAGGCAATGGTTATAGGGTTAAGGTTAGGGTTAGGTGCCTTGAAGTCGACGTTGGGGGCTTAAAACACAATCGAGGGACAAGCAGATCTTATATTTGTCGGTTTCCACTTTTACACAAAGATGTAGATCATGTATTAGATTATTTGTTTTCTCACATTGGCACATTTAAATCCAATGTAGGATCACATGTACAGCATTTATACATTCACTTAAATTTGATTACATAATTAAAGGGCAAAAGAGCAGAGATGTCTTGGTTGTGTCCTGCCTTTTTACACTCAGTCTGCAACTAACAATTATGTTTATTAGACAATAATCTGACAATTATTAATCTATTATCAATTAATCCTGTGGTCCATGAAATGTCAGACAATAGTGAAAAATGCTCGTGTCAATTTTCCAAACCCAAGGTGAGGCGATTCCAAAACCCACTGATATTCAATTCACTATCACATAAAAAAAGAAATGCATAGGCCACTAGTGTCTGCAGCTGGTTATGTAATGAGCCTGGAACGTGCTGTCATATGTATAAACTGCACACGTATATATAGACAAAATCTTGCAAACATTAGATACAGGAGTAGGCTAAAAAGATATTCACATTGTTACAGACACTTTTGTTTAAATATAGTCTAATTAACGAGAGTGATGAACATGAGCATTTGCGAGTACAATACAAGCCTAAAGTGAAGGATGTTAGTTACTTGCAGCTCGCTGTAATTTTTTTACTTTTTTACTTAAATGCAAAACTCACCTTTTGCACATCCCGATCTGTCATAAAATCCATGGTTGTTGTCTATTCGCAAAGGTCCAGTTCCTGGCAAACATTCGATGTGTATATCATCCGGGTATTATGTGACATGTGAACCCATAATAGGATTTTGGACTTTAACTCTTTCGTTGCAAGACAGACGCCGGGAAGCTCCAGGCTGCAGCCATGCAGTCTTGATAAAGCCTGCTCGTGGTGTGCTGCAGTACCCCATCATGGCCTCTAGATGTCACGCATGGCGTTGCTGTAACATGGAAATAAACGATGTACAGAGGCTCAGTCCTCGCCGCAGCGGCCGCGGGTTCAATTCCGACTCGCGACCCTTTGCTGCATGTCATTCCCCTTCTCTCTCTTGCTTCCATGTCTAAGCTGTCCTATCAAAAAATGCCAAAAATATCTTAAAAAAAGAAAAATGGATATAAATTCAGATGAACTACAGCGCCATCTGGTGACAACTCAGGTTTTTTTTGGCATCTTTTGTTAATTTCTAGATTAAGATTTTATAAACAAAAGATACAATGATTTGATCAAATATGATGCACTGCTATAGATTAAAAATACAGAAACAGAATGTTCAGTAGGCCTAGTTACCACAAATTACCATTATGATGCATTATGAGTAACCTACTTTTACTTTTTATACTTGTAATTATAATTATAGTTAAGTTAAGGTAACCATACTCACATACACTTATTCAATGTTAAGTAATATTTTTCGTATTTTCGTAATTGAAAGGATAGGATACTTCCTGCACCCCTGCCTAGGTGTATAGGCCTAACAAGGGTTAATAACATGCTCATTTCAGTAATGTAACCAGAGTAAAAAAAAAAAAAAAAGAAGCTAATTTGGATATTCTGACTCTCTAATGGCGTTTACTCACTGCTAGTACCGGCTCTACTCGGCTCGGCTTGGCTCGGCCGCGGTGCCCCGTCCTCCTTTTTCCATTGCAGATTTAGTACGTTTCATGCGTGAGGCGAGCATGGCTGGTCGTCATAGCGACGCCGCAGGAAACTGTTAGCACCTCGACGGAGGTGATACTAAAAAAGTACCTGTTGGCAGGTACCAGGGACTTTTTTTCATAATGGAAAACCAAAAAAGGCGAGTAGAGTCGAGCAGGTACCATGTAATGAAAAAAACGCCGTAAGTATCAGATCACGAGGCACCACCAGTCCAAAGACAGCCTTTTCAGAGATATTTATTACACAGGGAGTATTACACCGGCGCGTTCCCCTTTCCATTGCTAAATGTCAGCAATGTTCCTTTCTGTAATGAGTTTCTTCAGTATTTAAAATACTTCACTCCGCAACAAGTTCAACAGCGCTCAGGGCTTGAAAGAAAGAACCATAGATGAGGAATTAACACTCTTTACAACATGATTCAGTGTTGTGTTTATTTCCATTATCATGTGTCAGAATAGTACAAAAGGTAGAGTCTGAACATTAGGAAATCAAGTTCAGTTGTCCATTTTTACAGATGTCCCGCTTAAAAAGCCAGTGTTTAGTCCACTTGGCAACAATTAATTAATAAAGGCCTTGTCGGATGTGATACAGACGGTGCCGATTAAAACAAATCTGTTCATCAGGCTTAACGTTTATGTTCAACAGTGATTGCTGCTAAGGGTAAAGTTGATGGCTTTCAATATGGCTATTAATGCACACAAGTTCAGCACTGACAAACTCATACTCTAAGATGAAATGGATGTGAACCCCCCCACCCCCAAAAAAACTCTTTTGATATATCCCTGATATACAGGCACCAGAACACAGAGATGAATTAATCGTACATAGTAAATACAATCATGTATTTAAAAAAATGTTTTATACATGGGTGGAGATTAGATGTCAATGCAATCATGGCAGTTTTTTTTGGAATAATGTGGTTTCTAGGTTTAAGTGAAATGGTATGTGACCGTCCAAAAATGTACACACTTCAGAAATATTACAAATATTAACAGTGTGCAGGCGTTGTGGAGGGTGAGCTCACCTCCATTTACAGTATGTTAGATTGTCATGGGTTCTGTCTGTTGAAATCTCACCGTCTGCTGTAAAACCCTCTGTGGATCCAAATGAGTTAATCCTATGTACGAATAAACCGATCAATCACACCGTTTCACACAACTACACTACTTAAGGCATACATAACATAAATATAAAACATTTTCAATATTTGATACTTTTTTAAAAAAATTCAGGAGACGCAACACAAAAGTTTAAAGCAAAACTTTTTTTGGCGCACTTGCACAGAATAAAAAAAAAAAAAAAAAGCTTTTAAAAAAAAAAGGTATTAATTGAGGTCATTTAAGGTAATTAAAATGCTAGCATAAGAGTTTTCAAGTTAACAAGGGGCATTTTTTAAGACTTTAAAACTTCCCTTTCTTTAGTGTTATGGAGTCAGCTCAGTCAACTGATTCACTGATGCTGACATGCAGGAAAAGAAAGTCTGGCAGC
This sequence comes from Sander vitreus, assembly GCF_031162955.1. NCBI lineage: Eukaryota > Metazoa > Chordata > Actinopteri > Perciformes > Percidae > Sander > Sander vitreus. Next base: position 9,377,087 of record NC_135870.1, on the reverse strand, counting down.
AGGTTTTAATGTGCTCATCTTGTGACTCGGAGGGAAGTGACTGTCCAAAACTGTATTTTATGTTCTAGAGGACAGAAAAAAGGATATTTGTGGATATAAATCCAAACGTTAGCAGGACAAAGTGAGACTCATTTCACTGACCATGCTAGAGCTAAAATGGAGAAACGACAGATAAATGTATATATCAATATGTCATTTTAGCAAATCCAGGATGTGAATGACTTCCCAGTGATGCCCTGAGAAAGATTTCTAGGGCACTCTTAAACTTCAAGATTAAAATACACTATAACTGCTGTACCAAGGATACATTTAGGGTTAAACATAGGTCAGAAAAAGTATATTTTGTTGTAACTATGCAACCTCTAATGACCATCAAGTTAAGGCCAAAAAACACTTGATACAATAACTGACGGGCATTGTTTGAATGTTCTAATTTGACACTCTGTGGTGCACTGCAGGGGGGAGAGTTTTGGTGTCAGCAGCATTGGCAACTGCACTGCACCACTACAATGAGTCATGTTACTATATCAAATTTACTTTGGAATGACGTACATCGTCCTAGAACTTGTCCCTATAACTCTGGCCAGTTACTGCACTAGAAGATGCCTATTCGCATTCCTTTGTTTGGCATCCAACAGGTCACTAACAAAACATGTTTTGGTTCTATCTAAGCACCACACAAATGAAACCAGAGCAGACATATCAAGGTAGACATGCCACTTAAAACAACGTTTATGTTTAAAAAGTTTACACGTGCCGGAAAAGCTTAGATTTACTCTGAATTACTGCGTTTCTCTGGTGTCATCTGTTCCTTTATGCGTTGCCTCTGACCTTTGCTTACATCTTTAAAACTGGTTGCTAGTCAACACATTTAAGACTGAGGAGCAATTTACTAATGTCCCCTAGAAGGGCATTTGGATTTAGCAAAGGCCTCAGTGAAACGGCATTCACTGTGAACAAAAGGTGCAATTGTATTATTACAGTGAAACTTCCCTTCTTAAAAAAAAGCTTAAATCAAAAAGAAACAGCTGGTAAAGATAAGACCACATCATACCATATGACTGATATGTATGAAACAAAGACGTTAAAACATTTCAGCTATACATTTAACAACACACGAAAAAAACAAGTCATGAACGTGATGTTTGTGATCATTAACAGGGCACACAGCTTGTAAAAGATAAGGCCATATTAGCAACGAGATGCCTGGCTGGAGTAAACGTAGCAGGGTTACTCCAAATGAGGCTATTAAATCCAGGGTCTTAACAAGAAAAGTGTTTCAAGCAGACAAAGCATGCTGCACTAATTTGGACCATGAATGTGGAAATTACATATTCTGCATACGCTCTCTGCGAATAAATGTTTCCCTTGTGTAGGTCGGTCAAAACCAGTTTCTTTCACTCTGTAATTTCCTGTTTGTCCTTGAACAGATAAACAAAACGCTGACAAACCAGTCCAGTTTACTCTGGAGTAAACGGAGCATTATAAATTGAAGGGCTAGCATACAAACAGCTAGTCACTCGAGTCATCAACAACAACAACAACAACACTTTTCTTTTAGGGACTGGCAGTACCTGGCAGCTAGTTAAGACTCCCGTCTCACATCTGCAGGAGTTCATCCACTTGGGATAATCATCATCTAAGGTCTCCGAATTCAAAATCCTACCGAGCATAAAAAGTACCATGATTCGTTTGTGTTCTATTGGCCTACACAATAATCTGCTTGAATGATTAGCATTGTGCAAGCTTGCATATGTTTGAATTCAACAAAGAAAGAAATCAACAGTGACTGGGAGTTTTATGAATGTTTGTGACCGTGCAACTTTAATACAGGATCAGCAAACGTCCTGTCAGCAGGGGGACACCTTGTGTTATCACAATCTAGTCAGTGAAGCAAAATCTATCAGTCTTTAGTTGAACAAAGATCACTTAAGATCTTTGACTAAAAAGGTATATGTTCCATACACAGCTTAAAATAAAGTCTTTAACAAAACAACAAATCACTGGCTGTGTAAAATGTGTGGCATTCAGTCACTCACTGGATTATGATCACGTATTACAATCACAATACAGTCTGTTCCACAGGCCCAAACATGATGCCAATGTGTGGAAGCATTGAAAAGTACCAAATTATGTATCTTGAAGTCAAAATAACTTCATGAGCTTGTTTCAGGTCCAATCGCAATCAATCTCACGTAATTTAATAAGACACACCTGTAATGTGTTTGATGTTCAGTCATGCAAAATAAGGTAAAGCCTGTTTCCCATGCCTAAATAAGACGTGATGTTTAGAGAAGCAAAATGAAGGGACCAACAATGGGGCTTTTGTCCCCCACAGCTCCCATCCACCTTTAACCGCCTGCCCCACTGGGCCGACGTTATAAATTAACAACTGCAGGGTATTTAGACATTGTACTAGAATGTACTGTAGAGTTTGTTCCCATTTGTTTTCTTTGATGTCTTTCATCAGTCCTCTGAGTTAAGGCCTACACTGTGAGATCAGCAGTTGATCTTCATCACAGAGTCATTTTGTTCCTTCATGCCTCGACAACTTGGCTGTCAGTTACACTATAATTTATTAACTTAACATCTGCCAGTACTCTGAGCCACGCAGTGCCGCAACTGCAAATGTGATTGTAAAAATTTCAAAAGTAAAATGTTGAGCCTCAAGGCCAGAGTATTCCATGATCGGCAGAGAAGTGATAGTGATATTTAGCTAATTTCTTTAACACTTTTTTTCCCGGCTCTCTCTAATAGACAGGTTTGATTTAGCAAGGTCCTAATGTTGCATGCATATTCAACATCATCTGCTTGCATCCTTGGAGCTTTTTATTCCAGATGATATAACAGAAAAGCCACGTTACTGATCCACCTTTCATCGGCGAGATTTTCCCTTGGTGACCATGTAACATCCTTGAAAGTCTTGACTTTTGACATCACTTGCTTTTATAGGTCCTGCCAGGAAAACCCCAAGCACCAACCAAACTTCTCAAGGTTTGCCTGCCTTTAAAAACAAATCCCTGCTTGATTATTTCTTTAATCAAACTTCTCTCCACAGAGGCTTGGCTCAAGCTTGCTCCTTATCGGCCCTCCAAAGCTGCTCTTTGACTTCTGGTGGCAGCGTGTTGAACAGGTCCTCCTCCACTATCAGACTGCTCTTTTTCAACAGCCGACACTCACCGAGCTCCACCGGGAGACACTCAAGGCGGTTCCCTCTCAGCTCCAGCTGGGTCAACCCGGTGAGTTCCCCGAAGCGGGATGGCAGCGTCTGCAGGCAGTTGTTTCCCAGATTCAGAGTACGCAGCTTCTTGCACTTGAACAGCTCTGGGGGCAAAGTCTCAATCTGAAGTGGAGAGGAAAGAAGACAAATTCATGAGGCGCGTAAGGTAATAGTGAACGGAAAATGTTAGTTGTTACTTTTTTGTCATTTGCATTAGCAGATGAGGCAGGGATATGTGGTTTTCACTGTAGTGACTGGGGAATGGTTCAGTTCTAGATTCTGTTTATTTCACATAACGCAACCCAGACCTCAGCACAGGAAACTAATCAAAACTAGATTAAAGGGCACTCAAGATTTGTTCTCAGACTTTAGGGATAAAGTCTCATAACAAATTCAGTATAACGGAAAAAGATAACGCAGAAAATAATGGCTTCAAAGGTGTCAACAAATAATTTAAAACCAGTCATGTAGCCTTTGTGTGCTTTTGTTACATGAACTCCTAGTCCTAATTGTAGTTCTTCTTGTTTGTCTAAAAACAATATTTGAATCTCTATTTATTGATGTTCAAAATAATTCACATCATATTAAAACACCTACATGGACGCACTATTCACAATTACGCAACTGATTTGAATTGATCATGTGCCAACAGTGTAAAGAGGATTTAGGCAATAGCGGCCTTAAAAACACAAGAAACACCAGAGGGGTCCCATTTAATGGAGCTATTTTCGGCTGCACACAAACCTGCTGGAACCTATTTTCAGCGTGCAACCACACAAGCAAACACAGTTAAGCGGCAGTAATAGTAGTCTTTAGTGAAAACACATGATCCTGAGTGGAAAAACAGTGTTTTCAGGAGAATTTGTCACAGTGAACAAAATGAAATTCCTACATTATGAATCAAATAAACAGCATTTTGTTAAGACTGAAATGATCCACTTCACCGGAAGCCAAATGGACTAACCCAGCCATGACTGATGATTTGGTACAACCCTCAAAATACTGAAGTGTATTATCTTTGCAACTGAAATAAACAGCATCCTAAATAAAGCCCATTTGTGAGGGTTTACTTGAAAGTAATTGTTTACTTCTCAGGAAGTCTACGGGAACATTTTTATCAACCATTTTATCAGAGAAACCAGATTACATTGTAAAAAGGGCCAAGGAGTACATCGTGCTCAAAGAATCATAATGTGGTCTCAAAGAAAAAATGTGGAATTATACCTTAAAAGTAACGAACCTTTGAAATCGCTAATTGTTTCTATTCACTAACCCAAAAGAATAAAAGAAAATTGACTTGGCAGTGAAAGCCTGCGCTTTATTCCAGACAGGAGGCCTTTTATCGAACATGTGTGATATTTACAACTGTGTTTACAACATGCCACTGAATCACGTCTTCTTTTAGCCATTCAGTGGAGAGCGGATAAACAGACCAAGATTATATCAGTGTTTTCAACCTTTTTCCACTCGAATTCTACACAAACTTTCAATGACACCTTTAAAACTAGAAAATATGCAAAGTATTAGTTGATAATACACAACTGCAAAACTGCCACAGCCTCAGTCATGTCATGTGGTTATCTTTAAAGCCATAATTCCCAACCTGTCTATAAGATCTATTAGCGTTGACCTTTGTAAATACCTTGTCTGGACTTTGAGCTAATCTTATTCACAGATGACAGTAAGATAGATGGGTGAAGACAGATTACCTTTCTAAGAACATAGGAAATGTGAATAGGCTTTCACTAAAAATGAAAACAAGGACTGGACAAATATAAGAGTTTTTGCCTCTCACCCGGTTTGCTGTCACGGCGAAGTACTGCAGGTTCTGGAGGAAGCCTACATCAGCGTGGATGCTGGTCAGATTGTTGTGACTCAGGTCTAAGAAGCGCAGCTTGCGACAGAAGAAAAGCTGGCTGGGGATTTTCTCGATCTTGTTCCTGTTCAAATACAGCCTCTCCATGTTGGTAAGTGTTCCGATCTGAATGGGGATGTAGGCGATCTGGTTGTACCACAGCTTTAGGCACACGAGCCGGTGCAGATGCTGGAAGCTGATGATCTCCTCAATTGTCTTCAGATTGTTGTCCTTCAAGTCAATCTCCGCCAGGTTGTGCAAACTGAAGATGGAGTGTGGAATGCGTTCCAGGTCGCAGCGAACGAGCTCGAGCTCCGTCAGGTTGACCATTTTCTTCAGGCTGTTGAGCACCATCAGCTTGGTGCCCTCGTTATTGATGGAGAGCTTCTGGAGGTGCACGCCCACATCCGTCACCACCTGCGGCAACTTGGTCAGATTGCTTTTCAGACGAAGAACTTTGAGCCTTCTGAGCTCTCGAAGGCCGTCGATAACAATGTAGCGATTGTTCTCAGCACTCAGGTTCCCAGTCAGGTGCAGCTCACTGAGGTTCTTCAGGCTGTAGATCCACAGTGGAATCTCCTTGATGTCTGTGAACTTGATGTGAAGAGACTTTAGGTTCTCTCTCAGGAAAGCAAGAGCTGGAGCCTCAATTTTAGCTGGTGTGTGATAGAGCCACATCTCCCTCAGGTTAGAGAGCTGGGCGATGATCGGAGGGATAGTCACATCCGGGATGAGCTCCAGCTTGAGCACTTCCAGCTCGACCAGATCAAATACTGTGTCTGGGATCCCACTGAGCATGAACAGATGCAGCTCCAGCTTTTCCTGGGAGTTTTTAGGTGATGCGCTGCCTCAACTTCTCCAACGTCCACTCATTGTTCAGGTTCAGCTGCCTGAGCTTGTTCTCGCTCACCTCTGAAAGAAATACCGCAAAGCGCTTGGAGTACAGAGGGTCATACTGATCTATCATGTGTAGCATGAAGGCAAAGTCGTTCTTCAAGTCAGGGATGTCGCTGTAGCTGCTTTCCTCGCGGATTGATTCAAAGGAGTATCGTTTGAGGGAGCGGCTGAGCATCCAACAAAGAGTGTACATGCAGATAAGGCCATAAACCCCCACCAAGCTGATGTAGAAACAGGCCAAAATCTTGAAAAGAGTTGCCAACGGGTGAGCACAATAGAAACATGCTGTAGCCTGTTAATTTCTGAATGTTTACGGAGCACACTACACTGAACCTGATGTAGCGTACATAGTAGGCTGTGTAGCTAATTATCAGTATAAACTTGATTACTTTGATGATGGTCTGACGTATATAAAGACGGTACACTATATCACCCTCCTCTACATGGATCCTGAACTTCTTCACCTTCTCAAAAAGAGCCTTGGCCTGCTCCCCCTCCTTTTTATCTAAAACCCCAGTTTCAGAGCGATCTACAATTCCTTGTTCAATTCTGGACTTTGCTGTTCGTTGGAGCATGGGCACGCTAGCCTCAACATCCTCGCTCACACTGGAAGCCTTCTTATCCATGGAACCGTTCATTTTCCCCAGAGGCTTGTTGTCGCTCTCCTCCACCACGGTCTCAGACAAAGCCCTCGTTGTCCACGGGGAGTCAAAGCACTTGAGGAGGATGGAGACAAAGTGCTCCAGTTTAGAGCTTGTGCGTGGGAACTTGAACCAGAAGTTGCTGCAGGCCAGGAAAATGAGGGTGTGGAGTAGCACCAGATAGGGGAAATATTTTGCAAACCAGTGTAGTTTGTTCTCGTAGCAGACAGCATCGACATAGTTATACTGATGACGGTCGAGGTCATACTGAATGCCTTTGGGCTCCGGTGGATAGGCGGAGCTCACGTTTGGGACGGGCATGGTCTCGCAGGACTTGTTGATCACCCACTTGCAAGGCAGGCAGATCATCTTGTCCTGCGTGACCTGTAGTGTACCACCGAACACCGCAATCATCAGCATGACGATCGAGATGTAGTCGGTGAAAACGTCCCACCATGGCTTCAGGATACGGAACGCTGGCTGGGAGTCAGCAAAGTACCGGAGCTCTGTGATGGGAATCATGATGGTTTATCTGAAAAGACAGAGAAAACAGGAAATTAGTTAGTGACATGTCAAGTGTAGAACTTAATGGACTATATTTTCTGAAAACCTTAAATGTGTTGGGGTAAATCTTAACATATCAAAATCAGTTTCCGCTATACATTTTGGATACTTGTACAATGCGTTGTAATGACAAAGTAGTGGTCATAGTGAGTGAAAATGTCATCCGAGATGCACATATGTATCTGGAATTGTTGATTAGCTATGTGTGATATCTGTCAAACTGAATGGACTCTGAACAGATTTTATTCTGATCTAAAGACTGAAATAGAACTCTTTCAGTGACAGAAAGGACCCTATCCTGCAATGTAATTGTAAGTCATATGATGCTTTTGAGAAACCACTGCATATAAGGCAAACTGTTGCTAAAAAGCTAACCTAATGTTAAACCTTCATTCCATCATACATGCAGCCCAGTCAGCATGTTTAGGGCTAGGTTTGGAGGTTACCACACTGCACACAGAGTGTCTGTCATTATATTTGCTGTAGACTCTACTGTGCATCAGCAGTATGCTGGACATCCTGCATGTGCCGACAGCACACTGCGGTTCAGAGACTGCAGAGCAAGCTGGAAGTATTAAGGACCACAGATCCTGACACATCACGCATGTTCCCACAAGTCCCTGTTTTTTCATCTAGCTCCTGATGTGCAGCAATGTCTCTGCACAAACATGTTCACGGCGCGATTAAGTTGTAACCGTGTCTTCTTTTAGGATAATAGTTATAAATGTAATCTTTAGAAGCTCGGCGTCAAATCACACAAACACGAATGACTATTTATAATTTCCGTCTTCACTTTTAAAGCACACAGAATAAAATGATCAGAATGAGTGGAGGGGATACGGAACAACTTAAACTTTGACTGGAAGACCCAGCGAAACGGAAGCACTGAGATTGGGCTGCAGACCACGTGAGAAAGAAACCCCAAAACCAAAAGACCTGCAGGCATCCATTTACACTTGAGTACTGTCAAACCACAACTAGACTACTTCCTCACACAGTAAATGTGTGAGAAATGCAAGAAATACAGCAATCTAAGCAGGTTTTTTTTCACATTCAAGTTGTTTTAAAGAGTTAACCATAGACTAATCTGTTTTCTTAGAGAATATCCAAATACCATGCTCGTATCACTTCTGCTTCCTATTATAATACAAAGCTGGGAGGAGTTGATTAAAAAAAAAAAAAAAAAACTATCCGAAATTGTATCTCCCTGTCTGCTCAACACCCCTTATTTACAGGGAAAAAATGATAGGGGATGGCAAATCAACTGGTCACAAAAAAAAGCCTTGTTTCATCCAGTTCAAACCAGAATGGCAGTACAGTCGCTGTGGGCCTCCTCGGTTAGGTTGCTGCTTACTTTAACTGCTGCTTAAATTACAGCGCACACAGTGACCCCGACAGCTGCCAAAACACCTCTAATTGTGACCAATCATGTGGTATTACAAACAACAACAGGCGATCTTTGACACCAATGCAATTTCTATTCCACTGTATGGCAAAAGATTAATAACACAGATAGCAGTTGCCAAACACAGATAGCAGAGAAACTTTAAGCAGTAGGCATGTTCCTTAATTCAAACTAAGCTATAGATAATGGCCTGTCACTGATGGGGCCAAGTAAACTGTAACAAAGATTTGTGTAGCATGTCTTGAAATAAAAGTTTTGGAAGAGCTTCACCCTAGCATACAGTTTGAGTAAACACACAGTGACACACAGTCACTGATATCTTTAGTTTAAAAGAACATCCCAGATTTGTCTCACAATATCCTGGAACAGGACAATAAGCAGTCTGCGAGCAACTTATCTTGTATATGCATCACACTGCCTGTCTTTCTCAAAGCACTCCTCCAGGATTTCAACCAAGGTCTTCTTGCTTTGTGGAAATAAATAGAAAGGACTGTATTACTGTATTATACAGTGGCTCTGCCCTTGGCTTCCTGTTTGTAGCCATACCCCGGTACATTTCTCCTGAAATTGTTCCCTGAACAGAGATTCTTTTGTGTAGCCAGTCTTTGCCGATGAGGCCCCTGACACATGGTCTGACAGAGGTGAACAGGTGAACTTGGCCGCTGTGAGCGCCAATATTTTACAATGCAAACTAGAATTTCCCTCAAGGACACTAGTGTCTTTCAACTCAAGCAACAGTCAAACAGAAAAATAGAGAAAGAATCATTTTCCTAATAAAGATGTATCTTTGCAGTTTACTGTATCGCCCTCTGAAAACAAAATAAAGATAAAGTAAACCTGAGACCAACATTGACTAACTGAATTTAAAAATAAACAGAAAAATGGCAAACTTCATTGACAAAATTGAATGTGTCCAATATTTTGGTTTACGACCAAATATCTGCAAAATTAATGACCAGATTTCCCTGCATAGAGGAATGTTTAGCACACCACCCCCAAAGAGGTTTAAGCCAGCGCCAAAGGAAAACCACCAGTGCCCAAACGTCTTTGACTTCCAGCAGTCAACTCCCCTCTCATACACAGCCGCTATATTTTACACATGTATGCGACTGGCGCTGTTAAGCCAGCTAAGTGGCATTGTTTTGACTGGACCTGAATGCTGCGGTGTCCACTGTGTGTGGAGTACGCTACGAAGTGTTCACTTTGGGGTCAAGTACTAGCACTTTGGGATTGATCTGTCTATGAAAAGTGCTCTTCAAATTAAATGTATTATTATTATTACTACTCTATATGCCCCGGTCCCTAATGTGAAAACCCCCTTACTGCATTATATTTCATTATATTTTGAATTGTTTCCTGCCTCTTGCATTTTGTGTTTTCCTTCACATAAATAAAGATGTTCCACTATAAATTAGTGCATAAAAAATGTATCAGAATGCAGGAAATTAAGTGTTTGATGCTCAAAATGTTGAGTCAGACAACACGTTGTACAAACTACTTCTTTTCAGGCATAACACTTTGTCTTGTTTGTGTTTGTGCGTCCAGGATGTACACCGCCCCTCACGCTATCAATGCTGGGATAGGCCCCAGCCCCCTTGCAACCCTTAAAGAAGAAGAACCCTAATGGGTTTAGAACATAGCTGGATGGATGGAAAGATGGATGAATGCCAGCATTACCATTGATTGTTGGCTTGAATTTTTATTACATTCCATTAGATTGAGATGCACTTTTTGTGTTTGGTGCATCTCTCAATATTCTCCCTGCAACAAATTCCCATCCAAGGGTTAAAATACATCCAAGTCCTAGCAACAGAGAGCCTGGCCATTCAATGATTAGTCGATTAATACAAAATTAATCAGCAACTATTTTGATCATACATTTATGTCCTTTTTTTGAGCAAAAATGAAAAACCTTTTCTATTTTCCCTACAGCTGCCAAAACGCCTCTAATCTTAAACATTCATGTGGTATTTGAAACAACAGGCAATCTTTGACACCAATGCAATTACCATTCCACTATATTGCAACAGATTAATTACACATTTTAAAACAAGAACAGTAGCCTACATTTGATATGTTTAGGCTAAAACAAAACAAAAATGTGCTCCCTTTCACAGCTTCCTGTTGCCAAACACAGATAGCAGAGAAACTAAAAGCAGTAGGCATGTTCCCTAATTCAAACTAGGCTATAGATAATGGCCTGTCTCTAGGGTAACAGTAAACTGTTGTGGAAATTTAATAATCCCACTCTGACAATGAGGAACGAGACAAAAATCTCTTACAGTATTGTTAAACTTGTAATGCTCAGAGCATAGTGCACAAGACAAAGCTCACAAGACAAAGCTTGGTTTGTGTTATGCACACTGATGGGAAACTGTTGTCTCACTTTATACCTTGGCTTGCCCCCCTCCCCGGTCAGGGTTGTGTCTTTCAGTCGGTGTTTTGCATGCCTTTGTTCTTAAAGACAAAGGGTTTACCAGCCAGAGGGGAGAACCGTCTGACAACATCCAGGTGGGAGATGCCTTAGCATATAGCGTCTGTTAGCATTTGCAATCTGTTGAGTTTAACTCAGTAAAAGGTTGCGGGAATCGGCATAATCAAATACAAAAGAAGTTTAAACCTGACTACATCAGTTTAGTCAAATGCATTTCCATTACAACATGATCAAAGACAATTTCCATCATGTTTGTAACAGAGATTTGTGTAGCATGTCTTGAAATAAACGTTTTTGAAGAGCTTCAGCCTAACATCCAGTTTCAGTAAACACACAGTGACACACAGTCACTGATATCTTTAGTTTAAAAGAACATCCCAAACATTTGAGTCATTTTTCAACTGAATTTACAAACACTTCTTAATTCCACCTCCTACAATGAGAGGGTGTTTTTCTCTGTTTTATATCATTGATTGTACATTGAACATTGAATATGTTATGACCGTTAGCTAGACAAAACAAGACATCTGAAGATGTCATATTGGGCTTAAAGAAATTGTTATTTTGACTATATTATGATATTTTGTAGTATAAATAAAATTTATATTGTTTAATCAACAAAGCTAAGCGGTAGACTGGGGAGGACGTTAGTGTCAGTGGATCTGAGGTTCAGGTAAGGAGTATGTCGGTGCAGGAGATCAGTGAGAGAGGAGGGAGTTGTGGAGGGCTTTGTAGGTGATGGGTAGAACTTTGAACTGGATTATTTATTTGACACGGGTGATGTGATCTGAAATAAATTCAGGATCACGTTCTTGGCAATCACAGACCCACATATCCTTCCAAAACAGGAGATATTTCCTGTTCCTCGAAAACAAAAGCTGTGAAAACTGAGTTACCACAGCTTCTGATCCCAACCCATCTGCCCAAACCTGGCGATGGTAGACTTGTAACATGAGGTGCAGCAGACAGGGCACTGGTTTCAGTCTTGACCAGGTCTTACTGGTTCTGGCTCACAAAAAGCTACTTTCCTTTTCATGACATCACTGGTGATGTCATATTCATACACACATGCTCGCAATACACATCTAAGATAAGGGCCATTCAAAAGCACTTTGCAAAAGCATATGCTTATGATATATTTAACTAATGGGACTTGTGATTTATCCAATATTTATTTACCAGAAAAGACTGCAATAATGCTGTAATTACACGCACATAATACAAATATCACGCCAATCATATAAGCGCCTACATGCATATTACAGAGACCATAGCTATATCACTGCAATATTCGTGTCATTGTGAAAACGGTGAGGCAAGATTAATTCACTATAAACTCAACAATATTCACAAAGGAAATATACAGATAAAACAACAACGATTTGTGTTTCATTGAGTTTTATACCAAAATTCTTCGTTTTAATCTATTGTTTACTATCCTAGTCTTTTATCGGTAATATTGTTTGTGTCATATAACGTTAACGTTACCAGAATAACGTTACTGGCCTTCAACAGTGGACGAAACGTTATTATTAACGATATGTTTGAGGATATTTTATCATGTGATTAGGAGTGTGATTGTAATGCAGTCTGATTAAATAAAATGTTGTCTAGTGAGTCTATCCCAGAGAGAGAGAGCTTTCAGTAGGTGGGCTTCACCACTACAGTCAGCCGAATAGCGACGGGAAACGATGTCTCATACCAATGCACAGTTAGCACGCTGCGGCAGTTAAACCACTCTGAACCACGCCACTACTTTAGCTAGTTAAACACGTTAGAAAATCAGAAATGGCCCACCTGTTGTATTAAAGATGGTGTCTCTCGCCTCCACCTCACACGGGTGACACATTTCTCAAACGTTTCTCAGCAGCTGTGGCTGGTCGGACACCGGGCCGGAGCCCCGAAAGACAGTGACGGAGAAGAAAACCACACTGAGCCGAATGGATTTGTCGGCTCTCAGACAACTGCTGCACGAGACTGGCGGAAGTACAGAGCCGCCTTCAAAATAAAAGCACGGCGAAAGTGTCGTATTTTAAAAATCTCTAATAATTTTAAGAAATCTAAATTGGACATCTATTGTATACTTGCTTAATTGTTATGGGCAAACAAAATGTTCACATATGTCAAATTAGTAATACTAAACCGTTTTTTCAACGGTTTTTTTTAGCCATTTTTAACCCCCTCTTTTTGGTGATGTGGTGGTTGTTTTATTTTTGTATTCAATGTTGCAGCTCAGTTTTGTGCAATACCGTTACACCAGATGAATAGTTATATTGCAATTCCATGAACTGCTGCACTATAAAGGTTCATACAAAGTATATTTTCAAGACATTACTGTTTGAGCGGCATTGTATTGACTTTGTCCTCTACTGTTAATCAAATTGAATTTTCTATATTGGCATGCACATAACTACAGTATTTTCAAAGCATGCCGTGTAAGGTTTACAATGTTTTAAACCAGAATATAAGAAAAAACAATTAATTGTTTTTAATTTTTTTAATCTGTGGAACATGCGTTATTTCACTGCGCAAACCAATTTAAAGTGTCTGACATTACCACTCTAGACTAGATCATAATCTGTAATAACTATGGAGGGAATTGAGAAAAATGTGTTAGTCAAAATCCACACAAGGCATGGAATAAAGTGAAATATGGCCAAACTTTAACTTAAAGAATAAAATATTTCAAAATGTTATCATTCTCATAACCGCAATAAGTATTGCGGCAAACTTCATGTCAAACATGATATACCAACTTCTGAACATGGCATTTCTAAAAGCCTTTGGTCAAACATTCAGGGAGGACTGTTCCTATCAAAGAATAGTTGTCGCAAAGTTAGGTCTTATAAATAAAGTAAGAATGCTTCCTGTAAAAATGAATTGTGCAGAATATCATATATAGATTAGCATGTAGTGTGATACTAAACAGCATTTGGATAATGTGTTTTAAGGTATACCCCACCTCTTGTCATTTGTTAGTCTCATCTTTTCTTATTTAACGAAAAATATATTTATTCTGTCCTTATGTAATACATGTTAGCCTCATGCTGACATGCTTTTTGTTCAGGATGTAAGGATACATTTTCAATCAGTAACACAGACACATAATACAGCACACAACCCCTGCACATGGACTCAGAGGCAGTGTGTCAGCTCTGGGAGGCTTCCAGTTTCAGACTGACAGCAATTCCCCCTAAACAAGCTCAGCCCAGCCCTTTGAGCAAGATTAAGCAACACGCCCCTTAGTCACCACCAGCTCACTAAATTTGTCATTTGCACTGACTTTCAATTCAGTTGTGCACTCCTGCAGCAGCATTGGCCTTAGCCAGTTAGGACAATGGTGAAAGTTGTTTTGTTATACATGTATGTTCTCCTTTTGCCTCTAAAGCATTAGCAGACAACGAGGTGATGATAACTGTCTCTGCACAACTCAGTACAATAAAAATATGAATACAGGATACAGTCCCAGACGTCTTTTTTATACCTCATTTGAACATCATTTCAATGTTGTCTTCTTAGCTGATATTGATACATGATTAGCTGTACTGTTTCATCTTCTTGCCTTTGTATCATCTCCAAAAGAAGTCCATTAGCTATGTGGTTGACCTGGAATGTATTCTACCACTGATATTGGCATTCACTGTACTCAGTGTTCCATCACTGAGGACTACTGATAAGAGAGACTGCAATTACGACGTCCATTACTGAAGTAGCCTATTTCACCATTGGACACAAATCGGTTGACTGTGATTCAGAAATTCATAATAACACACCACAAAACAGAGTCATATATTTGTAGATGGCCAAACTAAATTGACAAGAATATGGTGATGAATTTAGTTTCTTTCATGATTGTGCCTGGCAAATGCCCAGTTTCTGGTTCAGCTCCAAGTAGCATACAATGGAAATACTAAAGAGTATCCCTCTAATGTAAACTTAATTACAGTACTTGAGTAAATGTCCTTAGTTACTTTTCACAACAACAAAAAACCTCTAGGTAAATATATTCACAGAACGACATTGACTCTAAATACAGTTAACTACTGATATCAGTTGTATCCAAACAACTTGCAATAACACCACCCTCTCACTTTTAACTTGTTTTAAGAACAATTTGTCAATAAAGTTTATTTTGAAAAGACCATGTTTGACGTCACCAGTCCGCGACAAACAACATGTTGATGAAATCGCTAGTAACGTATACATCCGTGCGTGTATTTTCTTAAAAACCTCACCTGTCGTGTTGGTTTTAACAGAAATGTTTTGATATTTTACGTCCATCCGATTCTTTGAGGACGATGCTGGCGGTCAGCCGGTTGTTTCGCTGTTCTCGCAGTCGTTCAGCACCGTCTGGACTCTGTGTTGTTCTCCGCTGTCGTCGTCCAGGACCACCGACGACCACAGCCAGGTCGGGGCTTCTCTCCTCACAGGACCAGCGTGGTTGTCATACTTTGTTACCTGCTGACAGATGTGAAGCTCATCTTAGCAGTTATAGAGAGTTCTCAACTTCACAGAGTATCAGAAGTGACGCTATTGGACAGATCCAGTCAAAACATTATCGACTCGTTTACACATGCAAGGTGCCAATACCAGTGTTGGTTTTCTTCTTCTTCTGCTGCTGTTAATTTAATCAAATGTTTAAATGATTTAATCTTGAAATTCCAAAAACTTTGTGTTGGTCTCGGTCTATTTTTCCTTTGTTGTGATATGTGTCTGAGTTAAATACCTGACATGCTGGCTGTATCATTTTTGCAGGTTTGCTCTACCAGGTCCACGCAGAAGATATCCAAGCTGGCTTATCACAAAGGTGTTGTGATTGTGACATGTCCAGGATGTAAGAATCACCATATCATCGCTGATAACCTCAGCTGGTTTTCTGACCTGGAAGGGAAGAGGTTGGTGGTGCTTTGGACTTCTGAACGTTGATTGATTCATAACAGCATTCAAAACATAACCATTCAAAGTAATTTGGTTGCACATGTTCCTTTTTTTTTAATGCTAATTCATGCAATTTAATGGATCCAACCATCTAGCATAGAGGTTTTGAAAGTGGGATGCGGATATCGGTATCGGCCGATACAGAGTACTGATCCGATACCAGTGTGTCATATATTTGATTATGTTTTAACAGCTGTATACTACTATCTCTGTATGGATGTGATATTATTTCTATCTTAACCTGGCTCAGGTTAAACTCTTTCTGAAACATGAACAATGAATGCCCCAGAACCTTCTTTTATTCTGCAGTTTGACAGTCAGTTATAACGGAAAAAGAACAGAAATAAACTGCTTTAACGTAGATTTTCTTTAGGGCTTTATTACGTGGTATCGGATCGGTGCATAAACTCCAGTACTTCCCGATACCGATACCAGCGTTTTAGGCAGTATCGGAGCCGATACTGATACTGGTATCGGAACATCTCTAGTGTCAGTGGGATCAAATAATATAATCATGATCTAATAGGCATCCAGGAATTGAGCGCACTAAGCAAGTAAACTATGGGTCGTTAAGAGGGCCCCCTTTTTTCAAGTAGCTAGAGGCTCACAGTCTCAGACTTTAATACCCCCTAGTCAAGCAGTATTTTGGTGAAATCAATATTTGAGAGTTGACCCTGATGTATCAACTGTTTTTTTTAACGCATAATAATGTGAACATTTTTGATAAGCATCCCTTAAACTTGGTTAATGAAGCATTGTTACCAAAATACACTAAGAGTGACAGTTGGAAAATAAATGTGTCGGTGCACTCTGGTGGACAAATTCTGTTATAGCGAGTGTTTGTAAATGACCTCATACTAATCGGAGCTGCTGCCCCCACGACCCGACCCCGGATAAGCAGACGAAGATGGATGGATGGATGGATATTGGAATTTCTGGTCTACAATGTATTGTTAGTTATTATTGGCTGATTTTGGTTTGGGCAAAGGGTGCAAGTTCTAGGGAAAAATACTGTTTAGGTGGACAAACAACACCTGTGCAACATGTCTAAGGAGCACGCATTGTTCAGAATGCACTACAGAAAATTGGCGTCTAAACATTTATCAATAACTGTGTGTACAGTATATTTCTGAATGACTCATGTGCTGTGTTGCTTTACCCTTTAGAAATATTGAGGAAATCCTTGCTGCCAAAGGAGAGACTGTAAAGAGGATTGAAGGAAGTGCCGCTTTGGAGATTGTGGTGGATGAATCTATCAAAGACAAGTCACCACATGGTGAAGACACAGAGAAATCCGACTAAGACCCAGAAAAACAATAATGTTGTGTTTATACTGTACATGTATATTGTAAGATGTTTATATTTAATTCCATTATAAACACTTTTGCATTGTCTTCATGGATTCTGAGCAAGGAAAAAGGGAACTGATTTAGATAGCTTTTAATATCGGGATATAACTATAATTCCAGCTAACTGATTTTAAATGAAAGGTATTAAAACTATTCATACTAAATTCACATTAGGTAATCTGTCATATTTTCTCGAATTGTACCTCGTACGATTTCATGTGACAAAATTTGATTGATAGTCAGAAACAGATTGTACATGTGAATTACTGATAATGCATATATGTAATGATAATGTATTGTCTTTCATCTAAATATTTAATAAAGTTCCGCTCCAATTGTGTATCTGTAGTTATTAATCTTATGTCATGTTGATTCTTGGGCTGAGATTGTTAGTTCTCGCGAGAACGGCGCTTGTTATTGCCACAGATAGCATAGCTAGGGCGGGCGAGTCAAGTTGTCTAGAGTTCTGCAGTGAACTGTTGTACTGCGATGGATGCTCTCGGAGCCCTAGACGAGGCAGAGAGGCCTCGACATCACCCTTTCCTAATAGGGGTCAGCGGAGGAACCGCCAGCGGCAAGGTCGGTCCTTTTTTAGCTAGAGGATCTCCCGACTACGGAAATTAGCATCCCGAGGAGCTTAGCTAGCTAGTTTAGTTTAATTTGCTAGCAGCGCCAACATTAGCATTTATCAAACTGTCAAACCAGCTGGCACGCCCCCCTTGCTCTGCCTTTTCTTAACATTATTTCTTAAACACACTAGAACTGTCATTGCATGTCTATCCTGCTAATATTTACTGTCTTTACCAACACTTGTGTGTGACCTTTACACCAAAGAGCGTCACACAGCTAACTACCTGCTGTAAAGAATTTGTCAATTCCCTCGCAATACCAGACCGCGAGTCAGCCGATAAGGTCACAGATCCTCAGGACATTAACACAAGCTGCATTTTTAACTTGCCTTTGCTAGTTTAACCTAGTAAATAAAGCATTATGATAAGTCATAAATACCGGTAGCTGAGTATAATTTGTCTGCCTCAGTCAACAGTTTGCGCCAAGATCATGGAGCTCCTGGGCCAGAACAAGGTGGACCACCGCCAGAGGAAGGTGGCGATTATAAGCCAGGACAGTTTCTACAGAGTCCTGACTCTAGAGCAAAAGGCGAAAGCACTGAAGGGCCAATACAACTTTGATCACCCAGGTAGGCCCCAGGCTACAGAGTGGTCTTTTTCCTGTCCAGTTTCTTCACAACAGCACACACCTCTATGGGTTTAAAGACTTATAACAATACAAGTGCACCTGTAATGTCCAACCAATCCTATTGTTGATTTCTTTTTGTTTTACATGTTATTTAAATATCTCAGTTTCATCAGCGGTTATTCCGGTGTGGATTACACGTGCTTTATTAAAATGTCACGCCTGGAATTAGAGGAAGTAATCTACAAATGTGGTTGTCAAACTGCAGTGACAAAGATATTTAACAACGACGGGGAATTCAAGAAATACTTGTACATAACTGCACTAACATCTACCTAGTAGTACATGCTACTCTGCCAACACACATGCTGCTGCAAAGAATCTTTAACACTGGGGCTTTGGCTTCCTGGACCGTTTGCTAGAGCTTAGCTGTGTGATAATACATTTTCCAAAACACTTTAAGAAGTTATTCTAAAGCATGCACTGTATGTGTATTCATTTCTGATTTGTTTGGCCTGCATTGGCTGATCATTATGGCTCTCTTATACATATATGTCAGTATATTGTTTACATGCTGCGTGCACTGCATGGATTTTAAAATGTCTGTTTCTTGCAGAGGCATTTGACACCGAGTTCATGTACAAAACCTTAAAGGACATTGTGGAGGGAAAGGTGGTTGAAGTGCCAACGTATGACTTCGTCACACATTCCAGGTAGGAAGGAAGCATTCCACTTTGATTTAGCCCTGATGACAAATCTTCTACTTTCCGTTTTTTCCCTCAACTAATAATTGTCATCAACATTGCCTCTGTGCGAACACTGTGTGTCTATTTCCAGGCTTGAAGACAGGATCACAGTTTACCCAGCAGACGTGGTCCTCTTTGAGGGGATCCTGGTCTTCTACCCCCAGAAAGTGCGCGATATGTTTCACATGAAGCTTTTTGTGGACACAGATTCAGACGTCAGACTGTCTCGCAGAGGTATTGATGTCTCCCTCACACAAAATATTTCAAATGTAGTCACAGTATATCAATAATTTGACTTTGTTTTCCTGTAGTTCTCCGAGACATGACCAGAGGGAGAGACCTGGAGCAGATTCTTACGCAGTATACAACATTTGTCAAGCCTGCTTTTGAAGAGTTTTGTTTGCCTGTAAGTATGATGGGTTTCACTGATTGTGTGGCTATTTTACAGTGTCCAACCTTTGTCAACATACCTTAAGACATTTGGTTCTCTTTCAGACAAAGAAGTATGCAGACGTCATCATTCCAAGGGGGGTTGACAATATGGGTAAGTGTTTTTTTTTTTTTTTCTTCACCCAATTAAGCTTTTCTGCTAATTTCTCCAGCATGAATGCTTGACAAATCCTGTCTCTCACCAGTGGCCATCAACCTCATCGTACAGCACATCCAAGACATACTGAATGGTGAAATCTGCAAATGGCGTACGTCCATTAACAGCCACGCGCGAGGCTTCAAACGGGCCATTTCTGAGCAGGGTGACCTGCAGAACGGAGCTACTAATCCTGCAGGAAAGAGGGTCCTGCTGGAGCCCAGTTGTCGGCCTCACTGAGACTGTGTGGATGCATGGGTGGACCGATGTGTCCAGACTGTGAATATAAGCTTCACGTTGGGATTGCTACTACTGATTTGTGCGGGATGGGTCAGCACGTCTGATGCCAGTCTCCCCCTCAGTGTTTTGTTTGTTTTTTAAAGAAAAGTATCCACAATCCTACTTTACAAATATTCAGTGCTGCAACCTCATAATTCACTGTAATAATTGTTGCATAAGCAGTATGCTACTAGATTATGCTTTTCACATTAACAGTCTTCCATGATAGTTTGATTTTTCTGTGTTGACCGGTTACTGAGATTGAGGCTAATATCGTTTACGGTAGGAAGTGTTATTTAAATGTTTGTCAGTCATGCTTTTGCACTTTGTACTTTTTTTGTTTGTTGCTGGAGTAGGCAGTTTTTATGGAAAAGACAAAAATACAGCCCTTGTCCTGCAGCTCTCCCTTCTCTGTCCTAAGCCCTGAAACGCTTCGCAGATATTGCCAAGTGTTTTCAGACTCTATGATAAGTCCGTTTTACTTTTTTTCTTCCCAATTGCTTTGCAGTGTAGGCAGTGCCAATGCTGTAATAGCAATTATTTTCCACCATTGAATTTAGGCCTTCACCATCTGAAGGGACGTGCACCTGCACCTGCATTTGTAGAACAGCCAATAGGAACGCATTCTCTCTGAAATGACCTTTTGATTGGCCAACGTCTCCTGTCACGGGCTAGTTTTTTTGTTGTTTTTTTTAAGATTATTTTTTTGGGGCTTTTCCCTTTTTATTATAGCGACAGTGGATAGACATGAAGGGGGGGGAGAGAGATGGGGGATGACACGCAGCAAAGGGCCGCAGGTCGGATTCGAACCCGGGCCGCTGCAGGACTCAGCCAACATGGGGCGAACTTACTGGGTGAGCTAGAGGCCGCCCCACAGGCTAGTTTTTCCTAAAGCCTGACAACAGAGCCAAGAAGAAGTGCAGAAGTTCTCTCAGATCACTTGAATTACAAACATGCTGAAATGTTATTATGGGATTTTTAAAGCCAAAGAAGAAGAAGAAAAAAAAATAAACTGCCTAACCCAGCTTTAATTAAGATTATATTATATCCTGGTTTGTTTTAATTTATTTAAATCAATTTAGGCCAGATTACTGTGTGGTGTAGTAGTATTACACCTAGATTGTTATTGAGTGCTTCCTTTTAATTATTTAAAGTTGAATACATGCCTTAATATTTCTGAAATCCATTTGTCACTGACCATTCTGTAAAACAAATAGAAAAGTCTTGACAGCGAAAATGAAACATCTAAACCAACACAGTGTGTATAGAAACAGAGCGGTTTGTTTTATTGGAGTTTGAGAGCACAGTGTGATGTGTTGGTATTGACCATTATCCCAAAAAAAAAAAAAAGGAATCAAAATGATTTACTACAGCACATTTTGGAATGACAAACGCACACAAGTCACTGAGGACTTCAGTCACACACAAAACACGTTCACACACTGACGTGACTGGGACATGATTGTGATTGCCTGATGGTTCTCTACACTTGAACACGGCACACAATGATTCAGTATGACTTACATAGATCACAGCATCTTTAGTAATTTATCTTTTTGTGTTTTTGCTTTTTTTTAGTGCACATGTATGTATGGCACTTGGGAGAAGCTAAGCTCTTCTCATAAGCATAAACATCCTTTTTAAGAACAAAAAGGAGCAGTATATAATACATTTCATAACCATACATGATTCTTACACAAAATGTTTCAAAACAAACGCATAGGTTCCAGTCTTTAATGGTCATCCTCTCTTACGAGTTCAAATCCCGGCACGCCCCCAGCCCATTCCAGGGTCTGCAGCCTGCGTGTCGACGTCACAATTCAGGGCGGGCCGCTCTCGAGGTTCTGTTTGAGGGGAACTCATGGGTCAAGGAGAGGGTTGCAGAAGATGACCAACAAAATGGCACATACATACAAAGGAAGAGGAAGGAGCAACTCGGAGAGCGATGGACCATTCAACTCAATCTCTCACACACGCACGCCAACAGCTCCACTCTAAAACAGAGAGCCCAGGGAACAGACTTTGGTTATTTCCGTAGCGTCTCCCTGTCTGTTCTGTGTGATTCTTCACTCTTCCTTAGCACCAGGCTTCCTCTTGTTTCACCTATTGTCACTGCATCTCTCCCCGTCTAAACGCCGGAGCCACAGTTATCCCAATTATAATCTCCCAGAGCAGCCAAGCTCTTTTGTAAACCTTGGCCACGCTTCAGTTGTCTGTAGTTTGTTCTGCATCCCCCCCCCCCCACAATGAGTTTCTATTAGCTTCCATTCGTTTTTCTCTCAGTCTGTAGTAAAGTGGAGTTAGTGTCATGAAGCACAGTTGGAGGTCAGTCTCGGAGGCCCACAGGGCCCTATGTCTTCTCCTCGCGTTCCGTCTTGCGCCTGGTGATGTTCCTGGGCTTGATCTTCAGCGACAGCTCCCACAAGGCCTCCTCTGCCAGGTGGTCGCTGAAGTCGTTGAAGAAACAGACAATGTCTTCGTTGCGCTTCAGCTCGTAATGCCTGATATGAAAAGAGGTGGAGGTTTGATTAATGCAGTAGTTTATTAGAGAGAAAACAAACAGCCCATGTGGCGATGTCAGCGATGCTTTATGATATTTAAATTTAATGAAAAACAAAGCATTTCCCTGCCAGTGGCAAACAAAATGACATTCTATTACTTTGATTAATGTTAAAGCTTTCTAATGATAAATCAAGATCACGTGTATCTTTTCATCATACTATACATATATGCAGGGTGCGATTTGTGAAAAACGGGGGGGGGGGTTTGATCACGCACAAAAACAAAACGTGCAAGAATTAAATCATCCTTCCAATACATTACATTGCATGTCATTTAGCTGACCCAGGTCTCGCACACCAAAGGCATGTGTCATATCCACTGTGCCGTCACCACCCATCCAATACCACGGATAGCGCCACTCGGCCAGGCATGTCACGGAGCTCTGTCGCTGCTAAACACAACTAGCAACTGCCGCTCGGATTTTATCGTTTTAACGAACTATAGACCGTTCACGTTACAGCGCTTGACTTAGTTTAAAATACTTCTATTTTAGGTATATAATGGTCTATTGGTGAAGTAGCATTGATCACTTTGAGGGGCGAGATACATCTGTCCCCACCTGGGACAAAAAAAATTCAGCAGAGGCTGGGATGTATAGACCAGAAAGGGGAAAATCCCACCCATCACCCATTCCCCCCCCCCCGGGCAAATCGCACCCTGCATGTTTCCCAGTGGACTTACACTTGCTGAAAGCGCCGCATGCTGTCTAGAATGTTGAACTGCTGCCAGCGTTTGGAGAAATTGACCTTCCCGTCAATGAGGTCAGGGTTACCCAGGTGCACGAAGGTCAGGTCCTGTAGAATGAGACCCCTGGGAGAGGGAGGAGTCATGTCAAGTTGTGGCTGTCAGATAAAACATTTGTACGAGCTCAAACGTTTGTTCACTTACAGGTACGGGATGCACGGAGGCTCCACCTCAGCCAGAGCAGCTCGGTATGCTCTGAAGGAGGAGGAGCTGTCAATCAGCGTGCAATATTCCTCCAGTCCCTGGGAAAAGAAAACGGTGGGATGTGAGAGAATAGCGATACAAACAATCATGATACTGCTCTGTGATTATTGAGAGCAGGTGTGTAGATTCAGAGACGACACTATCGTTGGGCTTCTCTCTTTTTTTACATGCTGATACTTAACATCGTAACCTCACGATCCTCTTACCTCTGACGTCTGTTTCTGCCACTCCAATCTCCTGATGGGGGCAGAGTCCAGGGCAGACAGTATTGCCAGGTAGGAGTTGAAATTATTCAACTTTCTTAAGTGCTGTGGTAAGAGATTTGTACAAATGTTAAACAACAAGGAAATCAACATGACAATTCAGATATTTAAGTATTATGCTAGTGTCACATTGCCAGACTAGGTCTGGCTAGTCCACACAGAGAGAAACGTGCTCTGGTTTATCGGCATTTCTTTAAACCAATCACAATTGCCGAGACAGAGCCACGGTGCTGCTGCAAAATACCACCGGGAAGGAACTTGTACGTTCAAACGTTGTTTTAGTCGTGCAACAGAAAACTCAGATTGGACAGATAGTCTAGCTAGCTGTCTGGATTTACCCTGCAGAGATCTGAGGAGCAGTTAACCATAGTCCTCATGAATCAACCGGAGTTTAGAATTACAATGCAAAGAAAGCGGGAGGTAACGGGACATCCGGCCGAAAAGAGAGTCATCCGGCAGAATTTCCGGCGGCACTGGAGCAATTCCGGAAGTGGAACGTCGTGGATATAGACTAAGTGTTATGTGACTAACCTTCATTATCTTAATGAACTTGAGAAGCAGCTTCTCTCGGTCTTGGGCTTTCTCCTGCTGAATTATCAAAGAGCGGACCCTACAGGATGAAGAGAGATAAATGGTGTGGTGACAACAAGATGGCATAAGAAGGAAGCCATGAATGCCAATGACAGAGAGCGAGATGTGACGGCATGACGTTTGTGGTTTTCGGTCTCACCAATAGCTCATGTTGTTAAAGTGCTCTGTGAACTGAGTCAGGTTCGGACTCTTCTCCTCATTCTGCTCCTTGGCCCAGAGCAGCACCTCGGGAATCTGAAGGAGAGCGGGACAGAGTTATAGTTAGTATAGAGCTCTCAAAACACAATCAATGTCAACATACTGGGCGAAATGACACAATGAAGCCACTGTACCTCAATTTTATAGAAGAGCTCAGCATCAAGAAGAGTGAGCTGATCGGCGATCTCATGACTGCGGAAGTCATGGAGAGTTCCAGGCCTGTTAGGACACACGCATCTATTAGGTGATGTCTTCAACTCTACAGTCTACCATGGCAATTCCTTGTGGTGCAGCTAAATGGTTTCACAGAAAGTCTGGTCATTTTGTAAAATGAACCCAAGAGTTTAAACCTCACTTTGCTATTGAATACCAACTAATTTCATCTTTCATCTTTTAACTAAATTAGTTAGGGTTATCCATGCCACCCCGACGACTGTGTACGTTTAGTGCATGTCACACTGTGCGTGATGGGTCGAATAAAATCTTGGTGTCAGGCTGTACGATATCAACTTGCAGAGTGTCAGATTGAGATGAAAGTATGTGGAAAAGAATATTTTTGAAAAATTGGTTGTAACATTGGATGTTTTGTATTTATGGTCATTTATATTTCTCTTTCTCTCTCTACATTTCTGTATGAGTAAATATCGTGTTCTGTGAAAAAGTATTTTAGTTTTATGGTAATGTGTTGTAAATGACACATGATTAGAATCAAATGCCACAGTTTGGGGAATAAAGCATGGTGTACTAGAGAATAGCTGTTTAAAATATTGGATTTAATGGAAACATTATCAAACATTTGAGAGGAGCCATTGTAAGATCTTATGGTGTATGAAGGCCGTTCCAGCAGGCGATAAACAAAACACTGTCCGTTCGCCTCAAAAGGTGCTGAGCCAGAAATGGCTTAAATGAAGCGTTACATTACACTTACTATCCCCACATGCCATACCAGTCTTGGAAAAAGCCGACCCTTGACTCCCACAGTACCTTGCAGAGACCCCTCGGGCAGCGAGCGGCTTGAGGGAGTTCGTGTAGCGCAGCAGCTTCCTCTGCTCCACCTTATCCAGGATGTTCTTGCGGAGCACGCGGGCGAGGCTGAGCTCGCCATTGCACACCAGCGTGAACACCAGGTCCATCAGCTGTTTCAAGATGTCCTCTGTCAGCTCCACCAAGCTGGAGGACGGAGGAAGAGAATGATTACATTTTGGATGGGGTAAACAGAGGAGAGGAGGGAAGAAAGTCATTAAATTGGTTGTTGATGGTCAGACGTGCACGGTTATGGCCATAACGACTACATTAAAAAAGGGAGTTTTGGAACAAAAAGAGACCGCTCTCCAGATGCTCTTGCAGAACTAGGGACATATTTCCTGTTTATAGCTGTAGGCAGAACGATAAAGTAAAGCTCTTAGGATGAGTGAGTTCAAATAAACATTATGCAAGGCTGCGATTCATTGTCTGTAGGGTAATATGGCTGAAGAATTACTGTTACCGTTATATCCCAGCATCAAATCAATCATTCATGAGTTTACACGATACAGTTTGCCTACAGGTGTCAATAACAAGCATCTCTGAGCATACTGGTTCCCAACATTTTTTGGCTTATGAACCTTTAAAGTGAAGCAATATCTACTCGTGACCCATCCTTACGAGTTAGTATGAGTGTGTTCCCTCCTCAGATGGTTTGACTTGAGTTGTTTTTATAAACCAGTAAAGGTAATACTATCAGATGTTTCACAATAAGTCAGAAACATATATAATAACCTAATTTGTCCGGCAGAAATATGATTTGAATTTTCTTCTTGGTCATTGAGTACATTTGGAATACATTTCTTTAAAAAATATCGACCAAAATAATGGATTAGTCTTATTCAACACAATAGCAATATCCATGTTTCTAAACCTACACATGCTTTTATTCATTGATTCACTGTGAGACCAAGTTTCTTCTCCATATACTTGGAAACATATTTCCCTGAGGAGGAGAAAAAAAGGTCTTCCCCAGATTTACTACTCACCACAGTTCATCCACCACACGAACCAGCACAAAGAATGTGTTCTTGCTGACTCGCTTCTTGAAGGTGTCCGGGCTGTGGCAGAACCTAGTGTATGTGCTTTGTGGTCAAGGACAAAGAAAACGATGCTACATGTGGTATTACAAAATACAATTACACGTTAAACTAAAAAGCTCTCGCACATATATGATGCTTCATCAGGCGATGAGACAAGATGTGTGAAGTTTAAAAAACAAAACAATGCATTGACTTTTTTTTCAAATAAAATATTAGGGTATAAAATAAGACTCCAATTTAGGGAACCCAGTCATGGCACAACAACTGTTGTTTCCTTTATGCAATGTAGGTCTCTTTCAGCTTTACTGCATGTAAAAAATAAATAAAAATACATCATAACATAGCAATCACTGTCAGTTCTATGGAGTAACAAGATCACGCCAGCTGCTCTGTGAGCTAGCCGATAACAACAGTGACAAAACATTACACGTGGAAGTTTGCTACTGGAGAGCCAGCTTTTTACATCATGAGGGGAAAATCAAGGAGGGAAAAGTTCATGGTTCTTGCTCTCTTTAGGTACCAACAAGCAAGGCACACGATCACAAAAAGCCCCAATATTTTCAGTAGTAATCTAGACTTCAGTATCTATCAGTGGAGCATTACAGTTGCACTGGAGGTCTCCATCTATAAATGTTTGTAACTGAAAGAGCCGAGTGAGAGCAAACAAGTCTTTTCTTGGTAAATAAGGATTAAAAACCGCCTTCTGCTAACTAGATAGCGATTGAGCTCAGAGTGACATGTTTTGTGATTTGAAAAGGATATCTGTAGTGTAGCTTCTTAATGAGGTCCTCGGGGGTTATAAAAGTCCTGTACGTAGTTAGAAAGGCTTCACAGTACAAAACAAGATCTGTCAAGCAAAAACAGAAGAGGAAAAAAAGCAACATATATTTCAGTTGAAGTGCAGCCAGAGCTCTCAATTAACTGAAAACACATCATCAAAGGTGAAGGATACATCCCCGGACTGACACTTCTCAAATAGCTGAACCAGAGAGAGACTGAGGCTTTTAAACGCTAGTCAGATGAGCAGATTAGAAAAGTAATAACACATCAGTCAAACTACAGAATCCCACTTTACAAATAAAAATAAATCTTTCTTTGAGTATAAAATGATTGCAAGTCTGTCAAGCAAGCATCAAAGCTGTGCTAGTGACCCAGAAGCCCAGTAACGTACTCAGCTGTCCATAACAAACGCACGGGGTGAGCATAAGTCCTCATGTGTTCTGTACTGTACCTTTGCGATCCGTTTCTGTAGCGTGGACTAATAGAATATCTCCTGATCCAGCACGAACATCTGGGCCATCATCATTCTGGGAAAATTAAAGAGAGCAAGCGAAGCGCAAAGAATTGGAGAAAGCGAAAGACAGAGAGAGTTAGAAAGAGGGGGATGAGATTCAAAGCAGGAGAGGAAACGAGTGGTTAGAGTTGATGTGGGCCGATGCAGTCTAGTCCAAAATGTAGCTTGCACCTTTCCTTTTTCTGCCTGTTGTTTTCGCCCCCCCGTCCTGCACCAGCTCCTCTGATGACGAAGAAAAAGTCAGACTTGTATATGATAAAAGCCCCACCACTGCAATATATCTTCTGTAACAGCTCTAAATGTCATCACAGGATATGAATGTTCCCTACTCCCATTTCTGATCCCCTCCCTATGTCCTTTTGTAAATCATTGCTGTCACATTGCCCCTAACCTTGCAAGAGTGGAGGATTTTCACACATCTGTCTGTCAGACTGCACCACACAGGACAAAGGAGGAGGTGGTGTAGGAGGAGGGCGGTTTGTGAATTTCAGCTCTGCAATTTCCCATACTTAACTCCAGAGGGAAGTAATGGCTATCAGTGGCGCATCTCAGGATCTGATTTTACATCTGAGTGACTCACAGTGACCTTTAGCCTGCGCTGGACTAACAAGATAAAATGGGCTTTGTATGCTGATTTCTAAAAACAGTGCACAGCATCAGCGGTTGTCTTACTTCCTGTTTTAGTGTTATCCTGCTCATAATCTCCTTGTGGTCAATGAGGGAGAGCTCGTCCACGTCTTCCTCATCGCTGCCAGCCGACTCTGTTGACTTCTGCCTCCTAACACACACACACACACACACACACACACACACACACAGTTATCAGCAAAGAAACCATTACTACTTTCTCTGACTATAGCTATACTGCATTCAGGAGCTGAAACTTTGACAATCGATTATTAATATATATTTTTTTATTTTAAGATTATTTTTTGGGGCTTTTCCCTTTATTTGAAAGTGGATAGATATGAAAGGGGGTGAGAGATGGGGGATGACACGCAGCAAAGGGCAGCAGGTCGGATTCGAACCCGGGCCGCTGCAGGAATCAGCCAACATGGATACCTTTGGGATTTGGACTGTTTATGACTTGGGCTTTGGAAAATAAAAGTTGTTTTTTTTCCACAAATTGGCAGCTTAATCAATACAATAGTCATCAGTTGTAACACTACTACATACTAATTCTAAGCAAGGTTTAAGTATGTAGTGTGTTTACACTGGAAAAGTGACAAAATATAGTATACTCAAATTGTGTTTCTGTAAATAGTCAGTCTCACTATTCTCCAAAAATGCAACGCGCAAAGGGAACAGAGAAGCTTCATTTGGACTTTGTGGCAGTTTGACTGACACCTGACAGCTATTTCATCATTTCTTGTATGCTGATTTTTCATATACTAACTTCATAAACAGTAGCCTACACTATTAGTATAGCACAGTAAATACTGTACACAGGTACCATGTGGTATGGAAGTGGAAGTGGGACAGAGCGTATATCATTTACAGGATGTAAACATTACGACCCTTACCTTTCCTTGTCCAACGCCTCTTTGCTGTTGGTGGATGGCATCTGAGGGGTGGGGTCTTGAAGTACATTGTCAGCTGTGATCGTTTCCTAATCATGGAGGGAAACGCAATAATCAACACGTGTACTGTAGGTTACATGGTAAATGGTTCCATGCAGTGACAGAAGGCTGGCTATTGATGAGATCGTATGAACCATCAGTGCATGCAACCCTTTTAGTGAAAGGGAGGATGGATGCACAAAATGTTTATACCACTATGTTTACAAAGTATGTTATGCTGATGGGTAAAATGTAGCTTTTACCTCAGTATTAGCAAGGAAAACCCCAACAGATGAGACCCAAAACAGAAAGACACCAGAGGGTAGAACTCATTCACGCTGAAACTGCACCAAATGTAAAGCTACAAATACAATCCCACACTCATACATTGTTTCTTTTGCTTTCACTTTACATTCGCATACAAACCCAAACATACTTCAAATACACCATGAATGTACACTTTGGCCCAAGGGAATACAAGCACAACCACACACTGTAAAACATGCACAGGTGCACATAAGCAGTTATGGGGAATGTTATTGGAAAATTGAGAACCAGTGAACCATTGAGAATCCCTTTTGGAGTAGCATCGGAACAAGATTAAATGCTTGTTACAGTTGAAGTGCAGCCAGAGAGACAGCAATCACCAGCCAGAACAACATACATAGGGACATCTTTTCCACAGACACCAACCACAGCACATAAGTCCCTCGCAGACAAACCTGTGAACCTGAAATCATGCTCAGTCAGGTTTGGCTACATTCACATTCCATTTCAGTGCCATCAGTTCGAGAGATGAATCATTAAGAGCTGCTCACTGCTGCGAGTGATTTCTGCCAGTCAAACAGGCCTCCTTACTTCAAATACCTCGCCGCATTTTGAATTGATTCATATTCCTGAAGTGATGGGACGTGTAAATGGAATTGACCTTTCACCCGTGGCGGTCAGCTACTTACTCTGAGGGAGAGAGGCAGCTCCCCATTGGCCTGGCTGGATGAGTACAAGTTGACGTACTCCCCCTCCCCGCCCTCATCATTTGCACTCTCGCTCTACAGGAAAAGAGGAGGGACACAAACCCAGGCATGAGGGAGCGGAGAGGGGCACAGGGTGTTTGCTAACAGACGTCAAGTGTGAATATGTGGCTAAGGAGGAAAGAAAGCAGCTAGCTGAGGTTTGGTATTGTACAGTGAGCGGTATGTTTTCCAGCTCAGTATCATCAGGACCACTAGGTGACACTAGAGTGTGTCATTTGTAAAGATAATAGTGTCTACTGGCAAAAAGAACATGCAGTGCAACATGCTCTACTGGGATTCTTTGAAGACCAATAATCAGACAGCAGACAGTTTGTGGGCAGTGATAATGACAACAAGATGCCACTAAGTGAATGAGTCACTGTATTATCATCTGAGCACCAGTACTGAACACCAAACTGCTGTTATCTAAAACCAATCTGCCAAGGGAAGCGGTCCAGTATCACATTTTATTATCTGTCTTCGAGAGCTGGTTCATAGAAGTATCCTGCCTGTGCTTCCGACATCAATCCTCTGAAAGCTCACCGCTGAGGTGTGGAGAGAGTCAGTGAGAGAAGACTCAGAAGGAAGACAGACAGCAACAGAGCCCATTGAGCCAGCCAGGGAACCGTTGGGCCCGCCCCCGCTGCCATCCAGAATGGTGGCATTGGTCAAGGCAACCTGGTCCAAACTCTGCGATTGGTGGAAAGAAGGAAAGCAGGAAAGAAAAAGAAAATAAAAGACAGTATGAAGGGATCAGAGAGGTGAAGACAGAGCAGATAGAAAAAGAAGCTGAAAAAGAGTAAGCAGTGGGGGGGGGGGGGTGTCCTTATTCTTCAACACCTCCATTAAGCTTGGACTGTGAGAGTGATGTGCCTGAACATGAAATGCACTGCACACACATACACTCACCAGTGGCAACAGTAACCTCTCCAGTGAGATAACGTGGAAGATGGCAAGACAGAAATGTTCAACAAGGAAATGTAGATACAGCAAGGTCCAGTAACAGTAAATATGTGTTTAGGCAGGAGATGTGGTGAGTGTATGTATGTGCGTGTGTGGCCAGCTGAGGAGATGCCTGTCTGCAGGGTGGTTGTAGTAACCTGTTTTAACATGTTGCACATATCAGCCCTGTTTCAGAATACCAGCATAGAGCGGTACGTACACTGATAAACACCGCGCACGCGCGGCTGACACATACATGCACGTGTTCATGCACAGACACGCAGGATCAGCGGGAAATCAAGGCCTCTCACTCTCCTCTTTTTCATAGCAGCCGTCTTCAAAAAAAAATACTGTCTATATTAACAGCAGCAACACACACGGGGAGATACACTTTTTCTTGCACTTTCCACTCAACATATGCCCCCCCAAAACACATCATGTCCCCAGGAGTTGAGGAATGTAAACATTCCACAGAAACAGACAAACGGGAGATGTGGACGTGTGTGTGCATTTAGGGTGTGGGAGGAGGTTACAGCATGGCGATGGAGGGGAGACTAGACAGATAGGAGAAGGCAGAGAGCGTGCGGACAGCGACTGGCGCTGGAGTATGAAAAAGACGAGGAGAGGAAAGAAGAGGAGCAGAAACAAGAGGAATGTGTTTTCCATCAGGTCCATCTGGTGCTGCATTCCACTGGAGATATCCTGAGGGAGATCCACACTGTGCCTTAGGGTGCCTCGCAAACCATGGGGTCACCACGGGTCAATTTTCCCAAAATACTGACCTAACACATAGCCAGGTCCGCTACGGGGTCAGGGTCAGGCAATAACTAACTGGAATATAGCACCGATTAGCTAAAAGCTAATTAATTAACAAGAACCGGTTGATGGTTGAAACGTTTCCAGTTAGGCCAACAAAGGGCTATGTTGTTATTTATAATCCCCAATTAAAGGCCTGACAGTCTCTTGTGATATTTAGATGGGCTGCTCCAGACACACAACTCACTGAGGCAAACGGAAAACAAGGAAAGGGTCAAATAATTACCTGTCATGTGGAGGAATGCTTCAGTGCAACACACAAACTTGGCTAGCCAGAGGCAACAAATAACTGCACACAGTCACGACCAAGCAAAGCACACATTCATTTTATCATATCTAATGCCTCAGCTAAACAAAAACACACAGCAAAACAACAAATTTACACTGTCAAAACAAATGCACACATGGATGGGTGGATTAAGAAAATGAAGGACCACACAGCAACCAAACCATGGCCCTTGAGGGATGGCCCCATCAGAAAAGGGGCAAGGGGTAGAAAAACAGACTGTATCACATATGGAGCACACACACAGGTCAAGATGCCCCTGGACCAGTCCAGGACCACACAGCACCCACACCAGAGTGGAGAAATGGAGGTGGAGGGATGGGGTTCAAGAAGTTGGGGGGAGAAGAGACTTACCGTGGGTGCGGTCAAGGAAGCTTGGCCAATCAGGTAGGAGTTAGAAACGGACATGCTGAGGCCCAGCCCAGAGCCTGCCTCCTCCATGGCCGCTACAGACGGCTGGAGGTGGCAGGAGAGAGAAGAGGAGGAGGAGGAAGAGGGGGAGGAAGAGTGGGAGGCCTGAGAAGGAAACAAAGCGGAAGAAAGAAAGGTAGAAAAGATAGAAAAGAAATTCAGTAAGAGTAATTGGGGTTATAAAGGCAAAGAGGGGAAAACAGGGTGTTAAGGGAGAAAAAAGAAAAAAAGGGGACAGTTGATTACACTAGTAAGCAAGACTGAATTAGAGCAGATTTAATCAAAGTTCAGCAGCAGAGGAGTGAAGTTGAAGTGGTGGAAGCTGAGGAGGATTCTGGTAGTTTGGCTGAGAAGCATCGGCTTACTGGCTGTGGAAGTAAATACAAGTGCTACTACATTTAAGTTAGAGTTCTTTTTAGAGAACCCTAATTACTAGAAGGGCATATGACATGTACAGGTCACACACATTTATGTCTACTGTGACAGTCCAATAAACTTTCTTTTAATATCCTGAGCTTTAAAGGCTTTCCAGAAATCAGGCCAACTAAAACACGTTTTAAACAGTGCCAATATGATCTGCTCTGGTTTTTTTTTCACCCATTTCCTTATCCAGGCAGCAGCTGAAATTACTTTTTTTTTTCCGCAAAGCCGCATAAAGTCGCCAAAGCGTGTAAGCCTGGAACATGGGTTTATGGTGGAGGCAAACCGGCTTATTCCACTGGGCCACGAGCTCATCAAGTCCAAAACATGAGGCCAGATTATGCCTTGCGGCAGGAGCAGAGATGAGTGCAGTTTGACTGTACGCTCAGACAAAAGAATGATAAAAATAAAAGCTGGGCACAGGGCTCTAAATACACAGTTGTGGTGGCAGAGAGAGGACAATGGATAAAGAGAAAGAAGAAAGACTCTCTGAGGTGGCCTGGGTAGACTGCCACTCAACCACAAAGTCTATTTTCTTTACTGGGCTATAAACACATATACATGTATATGATACTGTACATCCAGCTATACCCTGGAGGAGTGTGTCATCTGTTTACTGTCTTCATTACTACACATCTTTAGGCCAACCACAGATCAATTTGTCACCTTCAAATATGTATGGCAGGCATTAGTGAGGGAAAATAGGCAAGTGTGTTTCTTTGAGAGACCCACGGACCAACTACTGACCATGCAATATGTTGCTGTTTTTTGTAGCTCTACAGTGTGATAATTTAAGGGAAATCCAGAGGACTACCAAAAATCATGTAACCATGAAAGCTGCACGAGGCTCATGCAACTTGTCCCAAGATACGTTGTTTTGCACGGGTTCTCGTTTCCCTGAATCAACAATGAAGGTGGGGAGGGCAAAGTTAGCATGACCCATAATGGCCACATTTTGAAATATACCACAAATAAAGCAAAATCTTAATTATTTCTCCATAAAATGTTGTATTCATAACTACATAAGCTACAATCAAAGTTAAAAAAAAACCATCTTAAGGTGGTATTTATTAAGAGTTCATCATTTTAAAAACTCAGCTAACGTGCTGCTAAACTGGGATTGGTGCACAGAAGAAGT
Source organism: Sander vitreus (assembly GCF_031162955.1). Lineage (NCBI taxonomy): Eukaryota > Metazoa > Chordata > Actinopteri > Perciformes > Percidae > Sander > Sander vitreus. The sequence goes on along the minus strand of NC_135870.1, from coordinate 9,342,472 downwards.
GTCATCACCTTCACCCACTTCAAACCAGTGAAAAGAGCACTGAGAAAAAAAATGCATTAATGTGTAGTGACAAATAACGATAACCAAAATTGTTCTAATTTTGGCAGAATATTGTGTGTTCATGTCGGACTCCATCACTCTGTAGTACAAAGAAGAATTTGTCAATCTTTCAAACTCACATGGCTCATTACAGTGGGCTGTGCCCTGCTATGCTCTATCCAATTGTGTCCCGTCCCTTGCTCTACTCACTGACTCTCTGTCAGACAGTTGTCTCAATTAACCCCGACGCCGACCCAGATTAAGATATGTGAACTCAATCTGATGTGGGGCTGATAAAAGCTGGTCTTATCTGCCACTAACAACCAAACGCCTCAGTGTACGTACAGACGTCTGCTTTGGTTACAGGATGGGGAGATAGAGAGAGTAAGGAGGGGAGGCTGAATAGGTGAGAGAGATAACAAGATAGGATGAGTCACGAGAGAAAATGGATGAGGATTACCACTGGAATGTACTTTAGCCCCAGAATGCAATCAGCATTCTTTCCCACTCTTTCTTTTGCAGCCAGCATAAGGCATGAAGACATTGGGACCAGCACAGAGCTCTAACACAGAGGGTTGTTTTTTTATAGTTCACGTGTGCCAGTAACCCTGTCCTCGCAACACTCTTTGTCACGTGATTCTAGATATAATCTCATAAATAAATAAATAGTCTCCACAGCCTCAAAGTTTTGGTCTAAATTTGAGGAATTTAAATTACAGCTTTGCTCAAACAGTCCAAATTAGTTAACCAGAGTATTTACTACTACCCACTTGCAAAAGACACTTATTTAATTTAACCCTGGAAGTTTATAGCAAACATAGCACAATATCACAGTAAGTGGTTTTGGTCCCTCAGAACGGTTAATGCCATTACACTTGCACACATGGATAGGTTTCTTACCAGTTGCCTTTGTTTCGGGGGCAATGCTGGAGGCAGCACCGGCTCGTGGACTGAGTCGGTGCTGCTGAAGGAGTCGTTGAAGCCGTAGACCTCCTGGAACCGCTTGTTGCGCTGCTCGTAGATGCTCTCGCTCTGTGGCATCTGGTAGAACATGGAGGGCTGTGGCTCGGAGTAGTCTTCCACAAACTGCATGTACTGGAGGACTGGAGGTGGATTAGATTATAAAACATTGATTGTTTATTTAGCTTAGAGTTCTGACTTTAAACGCAACCAAGTCTAGAATGAACTGTTTTTTTGTTTTTTTCTTCTAACCCCTTAAATTGTGTCCTCTAAAGATTCATGTACTCCATTTTGAAATCTTCATTAAAGAGGCACTCCTGTGATTTTGTATTGCTCCTCCACAAATTTGGGACACTTACAAGAGACATATTTTAAAAAAGAACGGTGAAAATCGAAGCAGCACAGGCCGCGATATCGCGACTTTTTGTCCCTAGTACGGGTCAAGCTCCAAAAACACTAGATCCTACATTCCCCATGATGCAACTCAAAAGTGTCTTAGACCATCCCTACCCGGGAAACACCCTCGTCTTTTCCATGTCCACTTGAAATCATACATGCATGTAGTCATGCACTGTGATTAGTGTTTGAAGAACTAACAGGAAGGGCTGACTGTATGGAGTGACATAATACAGTAGCTTGAGAGGAAGTGATGTAGCAGGTGTGTCCGGAAATGACCAAATGTTGTCCTCTGTGCCCCCAGAGCCAGACCCATTGTAGCACATCCTGGTATTCACTTCCTGTCTCTAATTACAGTGGAATATTTCCTTGACATAAGCGATGCTTCAATGAACTGATGATGAAGTGCAGCCAATGTCCCACTGTCCCTTCCTTAATCAACCTCATCCCTTCCTTTATTCTTCCCTACATTAGACTCTTTGTCCCTTCCTTTGCCTCAGTGCCCTCTACTCTGGCCATCTATTTCTTCTTCCTTGCCTTCAACACTCCCTCATTACGTCCCCAGCCCCTCCTTTCCCCTCACTTACTGTTTCTGCTTTTCTTTTCTGGCAGCGGCGGCGGGCTAGCGGGGACATCTGCATTCTCGCTTGCTATGTACTGGGTGACGAACACGCCCCCATTTGTCTGGGGAATGGGTGAGATGGGTGTGAAAAGGGGGAATGGCGGTGTAGGGTGGAGCTCCTCTTCTGACAAGTTGTCATATTGGGAGGGGTAGCGCTCATACAGCACCCTGGACCCTACGTCAGGGAAAGGCTGGGTGCCGCGTCGCTTCTTCTGGGGAAGGGCAGGGGGCGCGCTGACGCGGTAGGACTGTACAGGATTGGTCTGATTAGGCTGCGGGGTCCAGTATTCTGGCTGCTGCTGTGCTGGAGGAGCACTGAAGCGGGGATGTGATGGATGCTGTCCGGGGACCGGGGAAGAGGACTCGCTGTGAGACTCAGGCAGGGGGCTCAGGCACCCTCCTACCGGTATTGGGGGCAGGTTCTCCCCAGCTGACAAATCCTGGTGGAGGAAGTCATAATCCGGGTCGTAATTCTCTGTGTTGTCTGAAAAGGTAAAGAAAAAAGGTACAAATCACATTCCAATCTTCAAATATTCAGATTGAATCCTCAACCAGTGTGGCTTTCATCTTGGGTCAAGGGTTGGGTTCTTATAGTTAAAGGATTCGATAAGCTCTGACACCAACGAATTCCCTATCGAACCTTGTATCGCTCCTCCGTCTTTATTTATTAGCAAAGAGCAGTGTAGAAAACATTTAGGAAACATAAGTAGGCTTCTCATTTATAACCAGCAGGGAGTACTGCGTTTAATATGACACGTCAACAGCGCCTTACCAAGCGTCTCACAGGAGGTGTTACGAGAACACTGACCACTGTCCTGCTCCATGGAGGAGAGCTGTTCATCGGACTTGCTAAGTTTCCCCATGCTGCTGCATGGAGACAGGCGTGGAGAGTCGCCCCCGTAGGACTGGCTCCCCCCAGAGAAACGCCTCTGAAGGAACTCCTGCTCATAGTCCTGCTGCTGCACACACACAAAAAAAAGACTTTTAGCACTATTTTTTCTTGATTGGTTAGTTTATTGAAACTGAAGGTGCCCAATAATGAACCATGATCCCCCCACCTGTCTGTGGACGCTGCAGGGCAGGCTGGAGCCGCGGCTCATTGGGGCGACCACTGCAACCCGTGTAGGCGAAGGGGCCGACTGACGCTTCTTTGGGGGAAGAGCTGGTGGAGGGCTACAGGACAGCAAACAGAAACAGCAGAATTAAATAACACGGATGTTGGATGTTTTTGTTCCAGAGGCAAAGTCAATACAGACAATCTGGATTCTCAGGATGCACACACAAATCCATGTATGAATACATGAACACACACATTGTCATCCCTCCTGTGGAATAGTGAGATGAAAGTGAGGGTGTTTCATGTTAGCCTCTCTCAGCTATGACATGAAGCTGTCCTGCTTATCAAACCTAAATTCATTGAGTTAATACCAGGTCAAAATGGGGTGAAGAGCGGAACACAAGGCACCATGATATGGAGGCCAGCATAAAGACACTGCAAAGGTCAGTCATACACTCTCATGCACTGAAAAGTCTTCTGATTGGATGTTGAATTCTTCAGGGAAATGCCCAGGATAACACAAAGTTTGGGATAATGCAACCATGCAAGTCAAAAACACTTTCATCCAATCCAGAAGCTTTATGGGGGTCTAGGGTGGGATGTTAAAATGGAGACAGATGATCCTATGGGCTAACATACTTCTCCTTCTGAGAGGGTCTCCTTTGGCCAGCGTCAGCACTCAACTGTGCTCTGTTCCCAGAATCCAAATGGAAACCAAGGATGAAACAAATTGAGAGAGACAGCAGACAGAGTAAGAAAGGAAAAGACAAAAGTGTGCCATATTTGAAGCCTAAAGTGTGAAAAAATAAAAGATTTTAAGGAGTCTGGAATTTTAAGCATGTGGATCGATGGAGCTGCAATTGGAATGATGGGGAAAAGAAAATATACTATACACCCAAATGTTTTGGGATTTTCAAACTCAAAAAAGGTCTAAATCAGTGAAATTGAAAGAAGTACATGGAACTCCCCTTACTCCTCCCATACCCACATCCTTAAAACCTTCTTCATTCCTCATTTGATATTTGTGAAACATTTCTGGAGAATGGTCTAAAAATAAGTTTAAAGTGAAAAGGCTGTGAGAAATAAATCCCAGAATGGACACTTCACTGCTTCTGTGGCGACCGTGCAAAAGGTCACAACATTTCTGTGGGCACATTATCACCACCAAGCCCTCGTCTTCTCATTGGATGGAGACAAAACCGGAAAAAGAAACCTTGAACTGAGAAAGGATTTAAATCTCAGTCTTAAAAAAAAAAAAAATCTGAACCTTTAGGACTTAATGACGGCAACAAATCGAGCGGGATGAGGTACCAGTACTTCCTCAGCTCCGTTTGACCAAAGTGGAAGCTTCAGTGAGAAATATTGCACCCAGTGTTTCCCACAGTATTAGTGTCTATTTTTGGTTGTGGCTGATGGGGGGAGGATGGGGCAGTTGGCATTGTGATGCGTTTTTAATTTAGGGGTTTGAGGGGAGGAGAGCGAGATTTACATGTAATCTGGAGAGAACGTCAGTCTTTTGGACCCACAGCCCGCTGCTCCGAAGCCTGGCATCTTTCAAAGAGGGGAAGCTCATTTTCGCCCTACATCCTAAAAATTGTCCACTGATTTATAATAATACCTATAATAAATATTAATAATGATATATAATAATTATATAATAATACTTTATAATATCCGTGAGATGGTTTCATCAAGAGGCATGGCCAGCAGTACATTTTCTTTGTCACGGTACTTCCAGTCAGCCAGCTAACTTTGTCATACCAGGAGAGCTGAAAAGACCTGTTACTTTGCCAAAATCAGGTCGACAATATTAGCATTGTCTGCCATCGTGTGCAGTTTGCTAGCTGGCTAGTTCACCCCTACAACACTAGCCTAGCCTACTGTATGTAAGAATGAATGAATGAATGAATGAATGAACAAACGATCTAACAAAACGATATTAAACTCGAAGGAGGAAATGTGGGAATTAGGTTAAACTGAAAGGAGGAATGTGGTGTAATTGTATGAAATGTATGATGAAAATTGGCTAGCAATTTCGCCAAGCAAATACCAAGAAATAGGTTGCGGCAGTTCGAAATCCGCGATGGGACTGAACTCGAATAGCTTCGGCGACTTTTTATAGTACAAAATCGCTGTCAATCAAAATGGAGATGCAGTCTTTCGACAGACGCTCCAATCATTACGCAGAAGCCCGGAGTCCAGGCCAGCCCACTCCTCCGTTCACCCCCAGAGACGCTGAGCGTCCGTGGGCGGGACATAATCGCAGCATTTATCCAATGACCGTCTAGTTTCGAAACACTGAAAAAAAACAGTTCAAAGCAGCCCCATTGAAGTCAACGGACGCTAGGCTTCAACAGGGAAATGCACTGTGACGCTACGGGAACGTATGAGAAGGAAATCGAGTCAGTCGACCTGCAATATGTCGCTGATTCTGAACAAACTCGTCTTCGAGATGAACGTGTTCTAATGCATTTTTAGTCAATAAAATGTTAACACAATAGTACATATTTGGCCATACATTTTTAAAATTACATTTTAGGGAAAGCTGAGCTTCCCTTGCAGTCTTAAAGAAATCACCTCTGCCACACAGCTAGCATACGGTAATGTCTTCAATGAGTTCACCTGGAACTCCCAAACAGCAAGTATGTTAAGTCTGTTTCTCTTTGCCATTTAAATAGAACCGAGCTGGTTAAAGTTAACTTAACTGACATTGTGTTTTTAAATAGTAAAAAAAAAAAAAAGAAAATCAATATGTGGCAGTCAACATTGATATTATGGTGTTAAAGTGTGCGTCATCTTCACCTGAGCTCTGCCATTTTGGCTTCAGGAAGGGGGGGTTTGGGAGGGGCCACGTCCTCTTCTGGTATGTCTGAGGCAGCCTCTGCGGGAGTAGCTGCCGGAGCAGTCTTTTTTTTCGAGACCTCCGGCTCCCGATCTATCAAGGGCATCTCCGATGACACGCTGCTGCACACATAAAAGCTGTCTGAGTGAATGAACTACTTTGAGTGTTTGAGTGAATGTGTTTGTATTCTGCAGGTCACACTTTGCACTCACCTCTCTGCTGTGGTAGCAGGTGGTGCTGGTTTGTTCGGGGTGGTGGGCGACGGCTGCTCTTGTTTCTCTATGGTCAGCTTCACCAATTCCTGTTCATAGAAAGAGACAGCTTCAGTGGCTGCTACAATCAAGACACCACAGGTGGACGTAGACGACATCATCCACAACATTTCCTCCATCAGCCAAGGGGCCTACCTTTACTCCATCCAGCACAGCTTTGATGACACTGGTGACAGATGCCACATTTTCCTTGTCCTCCAAGTCGATACCATCTAGCATCACCTGGTCTGCCCAGCGGATAAGGTTGGCCAGGCTCTGATACACACGGTTATGGCAGGAAGATAGCGCCGAACTGTCAAAGGGTGTGAGAACACAATTGGGCAAGGGTAAGATTAGAACAAAGCATGGAGGGGGGGGGGCCATATAGAACAGATAAAGCGATGATGTATAAGAGGGAAGAGACGGTATGCAAACCAGAGGTGCAGAAAAAAAAGAATGATTCAAGACAACACAATAGAGGGGTGTGAAAAAAAAGCAATGGGACAAGCACATGTTAGACTGGAGGTGACAAAAATCACACATATGATACACTTCCATCTATCTAGCAGCTATTAAACTACATTGTTAAGGGGCATTTGTTGAGGAACTGCAGGTATGCCTGAACTGGGGGTTGAAAAAAGGCTAGCTAGTGCTGACAGAAGAATGTAGTACCACATGGGGAAGCGGGGTGTTGTTTCTGCCTGTAGTGAATGGTGCTTTCAGACCCAACACTAAGGTGTGGCCCAGGCCTGTCCCAACACGCTGCGGCTGATTCACAGTGCCGGAATATCCATCCACTGTCTCTACAAAGCTTAGCTCCATGGTGAGTAGGAGACGACTGTAGCTATGGGGGTTAGCAGAAGGATTTAAGGGATGGTGGAGCAGTTGGAAGGGTGGAGAGGTTTGACCCAGACAAACTGAGCAAGCTAAGGAACTAAGTAGGAATGGTGGAATCATAAGAAACTAATGGCGCTTTTCCATTACGTGGTACCTGCTCGACTCGCCTCTACTCGCCTTTTTTGGCCATTACGAAAAAAAGTCCCTGGTACCTGCTAACAGGTACTTTTTTTAGTACCACCTCCGTCGAGGTTCCAAGCGACCTGAGCCGATACCAAAAGGTGACGTGAAAGAGACGGGGGTGTCCTGAACAAACCCGCCATTTTTAAATAGTTTAGCCAGCTGTGTTTTTTCTTTTGCTGCCATCCAGCTTCATTTGAAACAAAATGGGTCTTCTGGCAACAACACACCTTCCACGTTCTGTGTGTGTGTCGTGTTAGGTCACGGCAGTTCACTGCGGCGCCGCTATGACGACCAGCCACGCTGAGGCAGTACTAAAATCTGCAATGGAAAACGGACGCACAGTGAGGCGAGTAGAGTCGAGGCGAGTGGAGCAGGTACCATGTAATGGAAAAACGCCATATGAGTGCCCAGTCAGAATGACTAGAGTTTGCAGATGCTGAGATTCATACCATACCTTTTGGCAAATAAGCATTGAATCCACGTAACACTGTGTGCCAGGACAGCGAGTAGGAGTTACACCCACTGTTGACCTACTTAATTGACTATATTGATTTAAATCACTGCAGGCAGTTTAACAGTGTGGTACACTGTGTAATTTAACAGATGCCAAAACTAACTTGTTAACACGTGAGGCTGAAATTCACACACATTAATTACACAATAGTAACTTGTACATGTACAGGAGCTTATTTGCCCCAAAAACCCATCTACTAAACTCCATCCATTGGGGGTTTGACTCCATTAGACTGAGGTCAAATCCCCATAGACGGCTGCTTCTCAATGTTGCAGCAACAATCCAGCTTTCGCTTCTAAACACAGGGCTGTGAGATACAAAATCTATCACCTCTGACCTCCATACTTTCATCTGTATTGATGCATGGGGAAAGGCACAAAGACAAAGACAGAGAAGTTCTAACATGTTTTAAAAGTCCAAACGAAACTGCAGCTAAGGTTACTTTCACAAGAAAGGCTTTACTTTACCCAGAGAGGAACTGACTTTATCTATATCCTAAAAGTTGAAGTTCATTTTTCATCCTCGGAGGAAACATTTCTAATACATGTGAACAGTGAGTAACACATGAACGTAATTTCAAAGACTTAAGGCATCAAGTCCAGGAAGCTTTGAGGTGAGGGACGTTGTCTGCCACAACATATTATCAATCTTCACAAGCTGCTAAGTGAGCGGAAGTCTACTTTGTGCTAGTTCTAACATGTCTTGCATGCATACCAGCTATGTTATGAGTTACGTCAAGAGTCAAGAATGATAAGAATGAATTGAGAAAATGGTACATTATAAATTACTACATCTATAGCGGGAAAAGGAAAAGCAATCAGGAAGCAAGAGTTTATTGTAAAGACTATAATCAAATAAAAGTGCCATCTGTGCAAAAGACGGATTAGGGTTAGGTTATTGTCTGATAAAAACATGTGACTCACCTGTGCTGTATCCGGGCCTCCACCTGAACCAGAGGCAGGATGGCTTCGAGCACCTTGCTGGCCGAACCGGGAAGCATCTCCAGCACCTTCTTCTCCACGACCATTTTGTCCACGATTGTCTTGAAGTAGCGCAGGGCACTGACCACCTCCTTCTCGTGCTCTTCCAGCCGACTAACCTTCTACAAAAAACAAACAACAAATTACACAGAACAGTAGAACCTTAGAATTGCAAAAAAATAAAAACTACTTTTGTAGTGTTTTCATGATGATGGCGAACATTTCAAAAGTTTTTTTTGAACACCATAGACTGAGTATGCAGTTAAATACTTATCACTCAACCTATTTCACATTTGGAATATCACAACAGTCTGGGCTCTCTGCTGTGGTTCTATTATTCCCATGGTTTGCTCGCAGTTCAAAGAACCATCTATCAACTGATGTGGCTTGGAGCCATCTTGGTACTACAGCAACGGGCTCTTTCAGCTACTCTAGTCTTTCACAGCAGGGCTGCTGGGGAATACACTCATTACACTGAAAGGGAGCGGAGGAGTTCATTCAGGAAGCGACCCGGTTCCATTCATGTCTTTATAGGTTTAGACACCTGCTGTAGTGCAGCCAGCCGCCACAGCGACTGGGAAGCTGTGGGAACCAGTGGGGAAACTTGCACGCACACACACAGACACAATGGAGCTTGGGAGCACAAAACATTAAACAGGGAAACAATCGTATCACAAATAGGCAAACAAACACACGGAAAAAGGTGGGAAAGAGATGGATTTCCCACTATACACACATCTGGCACAGGACCGCACACATACCTTGTTCGCAGGTTTCTCGGTACTCTTGGCTGCTGGCTCGGGCTGCAGTTGCTTGCCCTTCTTGGATGGAGTCCTCTTGATCTTGGGAGAGTGGAACTTGTCCATCAGTTTCATGGTGAAAGAGGACAGATGGGACCGTTGCGAGTCTATGGACAAAGGGAAAACAGAGGAAGTTGAGTGGTCAGTCGAGGAGGAGAGATTATCGGGGGGGGGAATAGAAATTAGATTTAAAAAAAAAAAACAGATGGCGCAAGCGCACCGACATGTTGATTTCACTATCAAAGTATGCCACTCATCGGAAACACACCAGTGAGATACGAGAACAAGACTGGTATTTTTAAGGAATAATATTTGTAAGAGGCGCATTTCATCTGCTCTTTCTGTTCCCAACAATAAATCTGCTGGACAGGCACAGTCACAGAGCCTCTTCCGGCAGTCAATTATGTGCACAGATGCGGACACACACATGTGAGAGCACACAAAGAGAGACAAGGACAAAGAGTGTGTGGTTATAATAAAATACTCTAGTTAATGCTGAGATGAAAATTGCTTTATGGTACATAATTGAGAAAGGGTTCATAATAGTGGAGTAATTTAGCAGAATTCCACTTGTTCACTGTAGAGAGGGCTGATTGTATCTAAGGAAGAGTCCCCCACTCCGTTAATCCCAGGAGAACTGACTGCTCACTCTCTGTCTTCCTTCACCTCCCGGCCTCTCCCTCTATCTTAACACCAAACTGAATCAGACTATAAATACTAATAACAGCGGTGGGATCCGGCAGGAAGGGTGGGCTTTTATCGGCGACAAAATTACACCTCTATCTGGTGTAATCTCCCCTCAGCTCAACAACAGCGGGATCTGACATTCCACGGCCATCAGCGTAAAAACGCTGAATGGCGAGCAGCAGCAGGAAAACGCCACAAACTGGACTTCCAGCCGGGCAGAGCTTTCATCTGCACCGTCGATCCACACGCAGTGCACATATCTACCCTACTGTCCTTTCTCCCCACCCCTAATCCTCATCATCCCTTACTCTGAGAGCAAAGGCCAAAGTTTGCTGAGGCAGCCAAGGACGACTGTGTGTCTCATTAAAAATGTTGATGAGCTTCCAGTGGAGTTTCCTTCCGACGCAAATGCATGCGGTGATTAGGCACGCATGACCCCTCAGGCTGTTGCTTTACAATGTGTTTAAAGAAAATCTTATCGCAGTGTTGTGTGACAACACTTTAACACTGGCTGTTCTGCAGGCGTTAGTAAGTCACTAAAGGTGCATGGCGGATTCAATAAACTACTTAGTTACTGAAATGTACCGCATGACCGTTGTGTCACCTTTGATCTGCATTTGACCTCATTCCTAACATCCAAACTCACACACACACACACACACACACACACACGGCAGGCAAATTTGTTGTCCTACAGAAATACGTCAGCTTTGTTAAAATACAACATAACTCTGATGTTAGAAGACAAATAAAGAATGGTTTTAAATGTCATTAGCAGCCCAGTTGTGTCACTACATAGGTAAAAGCCACTTTGTAACCGCGGTAGCAGCCGCTTCTTTCGGGGTGTTGTTATTCACACCATCAGTGTAGTAAACACAAAAGAGTTTTAGCTCCAGTAGCAGAACGAATCTCCCTCTTTATTAACACGTCTAACAACGCATACCACATGACCAGTCACATACACTGGGCATTAGGGGTGTCGAAAAATAATTACAGCGACAGACCATAATCGATTATTGCCTAATGGGCCTGCACGATTAATCGTTATTAAATCGCGATCTCGATTCACCCCGTTCACGATTTAAATTTTAAATAACTTTGTGGTTTTTTTTTGTTGATTAAAAAAAAAAGACTTTGATTCTCATTTAATTTTACGAGCCGACTGCATCACAAACGCTACTACTTTCTTCTGTGAGTTTTAAACAGACTGTATAAAAAAGGTTTTAAAGTGCAGTGCCTGTGCTCTCCCTTCTCTTCATTGAAGCCTCTGTGTTTACAGGCTTGTGGTGCGCAATGTGCTATAGGTGCCAAAAAAAAAAAATCTATGTTTGGTACTGCCAATTTGCTTTGTCATGGTTCATGTGTGCAATAAACATTACACTTCGTGAGAAAAAAAAAACGTGGCAGAGAATAGTGATATCAATTCTAAGCTAAAAAAAAATCGTGATTCATAGTTTTCCCCAAATCGTGCAGGCCTATTGCCTATTGATGTCACTTGTTGATTTTCCAGTCGCTGCCTTTTTTTGTTTTTGCCTTTTGTCTGCTGTGTTCACACGCCGCTACATTCATGAAGCATCTTTTTTAAGAGCAGATACAATACAAGGGGGAGTTCATATATATCTGACTGCTTACATTTGTTGATGAAAACCATGTGTTGCAATATGTAATAACGATGAGGTGGTAATGCATCGTGATATCGAATCAATTCGAATTGTTGACAGGATAATCGCAATCAAATCGTAACACCAGTGAAGATTCACACCCCTAGTTGTTACGCTGTTTGTATGCAAAAACAGCGTAATGTGTTGTTATCAACTGGTATTGCTAACAATGGCTAACCTGGCTAGAGCTACCCACACAATGAAAAATCTGACTTGTAAATGGAACACATTCAATTCGGGTGTGACGTCATTCCTAGCTCCGGCTTCTGAGGTAAATGGAACGACCACTTAGCCATAGGCGATGCTGTGCTGCAACAGTGCACCTAGACGAGCCTGAATAGCATAGCCAGGGTTGGCAGCATGCGTTTTTTTTGCATTTTTTTTGTACCCTGAGGCTATACAAACCCGTGACAGCCAGTTCTGCCACAAGCCAAGGTGCTATGCTGGCAAGGTTACACTTTTGTGCAGTGTGTAGAGCGCACTGTATGCTTTTGATTGCACAGAAGCCTCCATATGAATTAAGTCTGACAAAATCCTATCTGTTTGACCATGTTTTCCCTATATCCCTGGCATACTTGCAGGACCTGTGGCTGACATCACACTTTGCTGGACCCTCTCGCACAATTCCAGCTTGAACAGGCCCAGAAGGACTATGTGCGAGTTTACAGCTGCAAGTCCCTGCCCAGAGTTGAGAAGCAGTGACATCAGCACAATGAGTCACCGCCATGATCGATCCAGCTGGTCCCTCAGACACCATGGCAGTCCCCGTGGCTCAGCTGTTTATCATGCACACTGGGCTGGTTCCCTGTCTCCTCTGCTCCCTATTCATTTCTCTACCGTCTCCCTCCCGTTCTCTTTTAACAGAAAGCCCTCCCACTCCTTTAGAGTTCACTGGAAGTCTGGCTTAGCATGGAAATGACATCATCAACAGAAAAAAAATGAACAGAGTGAAAGAGAGAAAGTCAGCGAGAAAGAAGAGAGAGAATACAGTGCTCTGTTATAGTCATGTACGCCTCTCAGCTTCCACCCTCCACCAGAGACGGGCCCAGCCATCCCTCCCGCTCTCCCCAGCTGCCTACTTGCTGCCGTCCAGAGTAATGAGGTGGTGATGTCATTGGTTGTAATGTCTATTACACTGAATTTGACTAGTCATGGACTTAATCAAATACTGAAAGACACCTCACAGTGAAAACATTTTAATGTTTTTCAGCTGCCCAGGCAACAACATGCCTTTCTTCTTGTGTGCCTACTAAACGTTGTGTACCCTGGTACACCTGCGAAACATTTCCATAAACAATTTTATTCTTTATATCCAATATTTGGATTTTTTGCTGCCTTGAGACTGCTTTTAGAGAAGTAGTTAACAGAGAAGGATTGGAAACTGACATTTCAATATTCCCAGAAGGGACCAGATCATTCTTTCAACACTTTTTACTTATTAATTCCTGTTAGTGACTCCCAAATGTCTTCCCTACTCCCCCAAAATACAGGGCAACACAGCAGCAGAGCCAGCCTAATAACAGTAAAGTGGGGTTACACTTCTATAAAGGGTGAGGTTTGACTCTTCTGTTGTAAACGGCAAGAGTCCCACAAAAAACTGAACACACACACACACACACACACACACACACCTCCCATGAGCCTCACTATGTTACACTGCAACCTCACAGAGTACAGTGGGATGAGTTTACAGTTCTGCAGTTAAGGCTCCTATGTACAGTATGAGTATAATAGCAATATACCAAATGATAAACAATTCATGTTTGTTATTGTTTATAATGGCAAATGTCTATCAAATCAGTGCCAATTTTTTCATGCTGCTAAGAAGGATACATACAAAAAGAAAATCAGGGAATCAATAAAATCAGATTGTTGCTGAGATTGAGCAAGTAAACATCTTTTTGAGGCATTTCAATTGCTTAAATACGATGCTGCTTTGAAAGGCCTTGGGGATATTTAAAACAAACACTCCAGTCTAAACGACTCTTAAACAAAGCCTGGGAGGGTTCACACACAACTCTGTGGTAAAGTAGAGTCCCCAGGAGCCCTGCAGCTGCTGGAGTGTCTCAAAGCTCCATAACACAATACGTAAATACAAACATATAAACGCAACAGGGGAGTACATTTATTGGTGTGTGTGCTTCACATATTTTCTCATTTGCCGAGTTAACTGTGAGCCCTCATAGACCTCCACGTTTAATTCTGTTTTGCCGGAACTTTATTTATCGGCCACAACACAGAGACACATAATTCTAAATCAGCATCTATAAAAAAAAATATAAAAATATATATATATATATATATATATAAACTTATATTACTTTGTAAACATGAAGAAGGATATCTTATCAGGCATGGCTGCCAACGTTAATGAAAAAAGCCCAAACCCTAACTAAAAACATTTTGGTGTAATGCAATTTTGGTCGTGTTTTCACAAAGCTGAACAAATGAATGAACAAATAAAGCTTTTACGCACCTGAGTGTCTGTCTGACAGAGACATCCTTAAAGGTTTAACACTACCTTCTAGTGAACTGGATGTTATCGGTATAAACAGTGTGCGTACTTTTCTATTTATAGGACAGTCTCTGTGAGCATGAGAAGGTTGATATAAATGCTGCGAGATTGGTTATAGTATAATGGACAACAGAGACCAGAACACACTGACACATATCCATATTCAGTTAGAAGTCTAAACTTTAGATTTATCTGCCAACTTGTTGGTCCTACTTTTTTTTTTTTTTTACCTTGCTTCAAACTAATTATTTAGGGGTATACCTAAACAATACAATGACCAACACATTTAGCTTCACATTTACATTAAAAGCAATTCTGCCAGACCAAACGGCTGAGCAGGGGATGCACAGTAAAATATTTCAGTGGGAAATCCCAGGATCCCAGTTGCTGGTCATGACCCCTACAACACACCTGATGACCGGTGACATATGAGCTTGTCCAGATCTAAGTGAAGAACTGACAGGCTGGCAGATTGATCTGCTTCCTGTTCAGTACAGGTGTGATCTATACAGGACAGCTGGTCGGCCCCTTGCTCATCTCTCCCCCCCACCACCACCCCACTCTTGGAATAGGATGAAAACTGGGTGAAGAGATACAGGGGATGCTGTGCTTAAGGTTACACACACAGCTGTCACCTCCTGCTGAACTACCTCAGTGAAGACTGCTCAATCAAAAGTGTGCAAGCCCTGTGTATATGGACTTGTTAAGCATGCTTCAAACGAGAGTAAGAAAGGTCACAGTGCCAGCTGTTGAAGAGGGATCTGAAAGTGTGTGTGTGTGTGTGTGTGTGTGTGTGTGTGTGTGTGTGTGTGTGTGTGTGTGTGTGTGTGTGTGTGTGTGTGTGTGTGTGTGTGTGTACAGGAGACATTTAAATTATGTCTGAAAGAATCTTCTCTACAAAGCAGGGCAGGACAGTTAACATTAATTGAACTGGTGTGTGGTGAGTGAATGGACCTCTACCTAAATGAAATGTTGTAATCTGATCCAGCTTTCTAGTGAGAAAACGGAAATCTAGGAGTATGTGCACAAACAACATGGGATGGAGCTTAACACGAGGATGCTGATTATTCCACCTCTCTTTTGAGCATTGTCTATACCTGGTGTTACATATAATTAACTCTCCTTTCAAAACAAAGAATTAAAACACAGAATCTATTCACTCTTGACACACTTAAGTAGAACTTGTTAAAAAAATATGAGAAACCCGCCCTGGGATACATGAAAATAGACACAATAGTGCAGAAAGTAGAAAATAGTGCATTGTTTATAAGCACCCATGCCTGCAATGAGCACTTATTTGTCTATAAAAACGACAACATACTGAGTGAATTACTGTCTGCTACACTGCAAAACAAAAACCGCGGAGGTGCAGTGCCAAGTATCATATCTCCACAGGCAAGGCCTGCTGTGGAGCAAGAGTGTGGAAAGCAAGCCTGAGGCACGTGAGATGAACAGCAGTGAGAAAATGGAGAGGAAAGAGAAAAATTCAGCAGGAAATAGTTAAGTGCTTGGTGAATTATTTATCCTCCCCATTGTAGTGGTTGGCTTCCTGCTGGCTGTGTGCAATTTTCAACAGGAATCTTCTTCATGTCCTCAGTTATCAACAAGCAGCACCATAGGACACAGCAGGCTGAGAGAGAGAGAGAGAGAGAGAGAGAGAGAGAGAGAGAGAGAGAGAGAGAGAGGGGTGTGTGTGTGTGGTGCAGTTTAAGCTACTGCCCAAGGATGGCAGGGAAGAGAGGAAGCCCTGGTATGGAACGTGGCCCTATTTAATGGTTGATTTCAAAAGTAATGGAGGAAGAAGTCCAGTGGTAGGTTTTACAGTTTTCCTGCTGTGCTGTTTGACTATGCCGTTCAACAACAGGCCACTGGAAGACTGAGAGCATCCTGTCTACTTAACGAGTGAGTAAATGACATGCAGTGGACGCTTAGTGCTCGGTGCACTTTACCATCTATTGTATTTCACTTATCAAATGAGTAAGTAAGACACAGAAAATGGTTTTAATGTGGCAAATCAAGTTACCAATGCAAACTGACTGTCCTGAAATAAACATAATGGGCAAATCCTTTTGACTTGGCATCTGTGAAATTACATCAGGGATTACAATAAACTATTAGTCATTTCTAACTGAAAGGAGGGTCTGAAATGAATACTTCACTGAAGCAATAGAAAATGGCTCGCTCTTAGCTCATTTATATTATAAAACATACAATTACTTTTCAAATTTTTTTTCAAAAAATACTTCCCGACTGATTTTTTAATGGTTTGTTTTGACCAAAAATCAACAACTTTACCATCATTTCAATTCTTGTCTGGAAGAAAATGCTGCATGCCTTCTGTTTGCATCTCCACTTCTATGAAATCCAACTCGGCCAATACTGTATGTTATTAATAACTAGCACAAACATGCCCTTACGGCTAGTATAGCAGCCGCGCCAACCATGGGTCAATGATCAGGAGCAAATGTCAATGTGGTGATGAAGGTGCTCTGTGTGCTGGGTTGCATGGGAACAGACGGCCTGGTCAACCATGGCTAACAGACCATGGCCACACAGCACGGGCGATCTATAACCCGGATCCATGTTACAAAACAACAAACCGGATCCATAACTGCTTAGTGAGATTGTGTTTGGTCACCAATGCTCAGGCTACGCGTGCGACATGAAGCTGAGAAAGTGAATGTAAGACAGTAAGGAACAGTCTCTTTCTCTGAGAGTGCCATCTGCTCTCAGATCTAACCACAGAGGTGACACAGTAGACTGAGTGGCTGATGATGATTGGGAAAACATCGATACAGGGGAAACTCCTGCTCTGTGAACGCCTATGAATCATGACATCACAATCATAGGGAAAATACCAATATCAGAAGTACACCAATTTTCTCTGGAAATCTCATAAAAAAGGGGAAAAACACGTTTAACATGCAAATGCCTGACGAAACAAACTATCTCACGAAGAAAATACTCACCCAATACTGTGCGACGCATCTACAAAGTACAAACACTTTATTTTTTATAGCACTTTTAAAAAAAAGAAAAGCAGTTACAAAGTGCTTCACACACATGCACAATACCTATGATAAATAAATAAAAAGAAACACGAGTTACAAAATACAAATTAAATGTAGAATACAGCATAAAATGGGTGCAGCCCTTTACACAAAGGCTAATGTATAAAGGTGGGTTTTTGAAAGACGCTTAAAACTTTTTTTTAGCAGCTTTTAGCAACTGTGAAAAGTGAACTGAAATCACAATTATCTGTGGGGATGTCAATATGTCGGATTAACACGTAATAAGCAACAAGCAGCGTGTAGAGACACACAACAAAAATCCAGCCTAATCTCTTGGTGACACACTTTGCGTTCCGAGTTTTTTTTGTATGGTGTTGTGTTCTTATTACTCAGGATAAATGGCTGAGGTCAGACACGTCACATCCAAATATATCTATCACATCTACAGTGGATTTTAAGGGACAAGTCCACCATTTATCAAGTCACATTATGTTTCTTGCTTCGGTTTAAAGGCCCGCTGAAATGAAGCGTGTATTGTCATGGCACTTTGAAACACACAGAGCAATCTGACAATGCACGATCTATTATCTGAATCTCCTGTCATGTGCAGCAATAAAACAGTGGCTTCAAGCAATGTTTTGCAACAGTATTTTGAAAGTCCCAAGGTTATACTGCTGTAGCAACCATGGCAGAAAAACAGTGAGGGGAAACAAAACATATTGTTTTATAGTCATAACATAGCTTAAAATAAACCACTACGCTCACCACGAGGCTACGGAGGTTAAAACAGACTATGAACAGTTCCATAAGTTCCATATTTTTTTGTAGCAGGGGGAATGATGTCTCCATACAGGAAAAGTGCATTTTGTTGAAACTATACTATTATATACAGCTCAGTCTTATACCGTCTCATTAGATGCAATCTAAAATAGTTCACAGTGAAACAAATGAGAAAAGTGTTACACACTCTAGTCTATTTTAGTCTAGTCTATAGTTTATTTCTATAATGTTAATCATTTACTATCATGTTGTGACTACTATACAAAGGTTGTTGGATCATTTCATCAAATGAAGTAAGGAATTCCAATGAAATAAAATTATAGCATATCAATAATAGGCTTTTCATATATTATATATATAGTATTACCGTAAGACAGATTGGAACTCAAAGTCCTGATATATTAAATCAGTTCTCAATAATATGAGGCATCATTTACCACTTTTTGTGTACATTAATCCAGATAATTCCAGAAAACTCTTGTGTATATTTAAATTAATTAATTAACCAGAAGCAAATGGTGAGCTGTGCCAATATATAAATGCTATTTGCAAAGTAAGTGTCTATGTTCCATCACACTGTCAAATGGTGGGCAAGGTAACTACTTATGCATGGGCAACAGAAATGCACAGTAAATCCTGGCAGGGACTTTCTGCAGTTCCACACAAAGAAAGCTGACATTACCTGCTGTGGTTGTTTTGAAAGCTCACAAAGAGAATGATTCGTCTTTTCAGCAGGTAATTTGAAATATGATCACAGTATTAAATACAAAGTGAGTCACTCAATGAACTGTTCTGGTCAGGCAGTTAATTATTGATGATAATTGATGAGACATTTCATGAGGAAACATTTTTTCGTTTTCTCTGGAATAAAAAAAACAGATCGGTACATGTACAATCCAATAAGACATATGACACTAACGCAGAGTTCTGTGACAAATGTAAGCCAGTAGCTCAGTGGTGTTTTTGGAAGAGGGTGGGACTATTAGGCTTGTGTATTGTGTGGTGGCAAAAACATTTACAAGTCTCTAGCCTCAATGCCTCCTCTGTTTAACTATGAAGCCAACAAAACTCCGTCTTCCAAAGCTCTCTCTTAGCAGAGTTAACAGCATCTTTTCTACCATCTGTATTTCTCTATGCCCTCTCGGTGCCTTACTACCTCAGACTGGTGGTTCATTCTTATTGGTACCATTTGCTGGTAGTCAATCCACACATTTCCTCCCTCCTAGTTAGTGTGTCATGATGGTAAAGACCACATTGTTTGTCCACATGCTATATTAACCCCCACACCCTAGGCTTCTTTTATTATTATTACTCATTCATTCCTCTGCATCACTGCTTTTGATGGCCACTCTGTTACGCCCTCCCTTTTATCTTAGCGTGTCTGTGTGTAATTGGAACTAAATTAACAGCAATTTATTTGAGATTCTGCATGTCACAGCTCTAGGTGTTACAATGAGCACATACAGTACAAGCATTACACCACGCTGTGGGATGTGACTAACCGTTAAGTTATTACGACTATTCAAATAATCCTCTCTCTGGCAGTAGTTGTAACTTGTTCTGTATGGTTTCAATATGGGTTGAGGTCTCATAGTGGGCACTGAACAAGTTAATGGAACTAGTTAATTGGAGCCCTTGGCACAGCAGTTCAGTGGGGTTGTATTGAAAGCTATGGAGGGAGCCCCGAGGTCTAGGTCACTCAATTGTCCTAAGTACAACACACACGTGTACACACACACACACACACACACACACACACACACACACACACACACACACACACACAGAGAGAGAGTGCACAAAGAGTTCACAAAGAGTGCCTAAACTATTCAATACAAAAGTGAAAGGTTAGAGATGGGATGCCACAGGGCCTGACTTTCAACAGCATTGGAGACAACAAAATAGTCCACGAGCACAAGGCTTTTGATGCCCTGATTGTAAAATGAAAAAACAAGAAAGCTGCACACACTGACACAGTGACAAAAGGGTTGAGTGAACAAAGTAAAAACACAAAAGGTCCAGAATGGTGACCTGGTATGACAGTAGTTACAGGCTATACATCTAGTGGCCTCGAGGAAGATAAAAAAAAAAAAACACAATGAACTTGAGAGTCCCTGTGCATCGCTGCAGGAACGGAAGAAATCACTCGATATCTGCAAATAATGCTCACATCTTCTACATGTTCAAATGGGCTTATTTACCAGTCCCTCCAGAAAAACGTGATTATGCGATCGCATAATTCAATGCATAATCAGCCAAAGTACGCATATTTATGTGGGGGCCGCATTATTTCAAATACGCCGCATAAATTGCCGATTTCCGCGCAAAATATGATTTCATAATCCCCGCATTTTCTTTGCAAAAAAAGTCACATATATCTTAAGTTGAAAAATGTTGCGTTTACTTCACACAAGAGCAGCCATTTTCCCCTGTTGCCATGGTAACGTTATGAAGTGACGTAATCACGCGACGTGAACATCATCGGAAAGCTGCAAACCCCACGATGAAGCCATGACGAAACCGCAGTTTTTGCAAGTTCCCGCAATTTCATCGCATAAAATTGCATAAATATCCCGCATATTCCATCGCATTTTTTAAGAAAACGTGCCGCATAATCAAGGATTTTTGCCCGCAACAATCACAAAAATGTTTTTCTGGAAGAACTGTTTACTGTATTTGGATCTAAATTAGTTTAAAGAATTTGTTTCCTCCTCATTGGGATGATAATAATAAACTGTGTGAAGACCAGCACAGGTCAGCACAAACATATAGCCCAATGCAGAGTTGTGGTAGTTAAAAATAGTGTTCTATTTTAAATATATGTTTAGGTGTCTTACTATGGGTAACGCTATGCTGAGACACATCACATAATGACTGTGATTAGAACTGAAACAATTAGTTAATTAATACATTTTAATCACATTTTTAACAAAAATGCCCACGTTCGCTAGTTCCAGCTGCTCCATATTGATGATTTGTTGCTTTTCTTTGTGTTATGTGATAGTGAATCGCATAGGTTTAGGTTTTGGAGTGTTTGTTGGACAAAACATGTAATTAGATTACATCATATGGGCATGTTTCACCATTTCCAGACATTTTTAAGAACAAATAATTCATAAATGAAACGATAAAATATTTAGAAGACCAATCAATAATGAAAATAATAGTTTGGGAAAGGTGGTGCTAGCTCATGATTGCACTCATGTATGGAATGAATGAGGCTCCAGGCAGTGACCTATATTTACATACACACGATTTATATTGGAGGACAGGGCAAGCATATGTGAGGTAGAGTGTTGATAGCGGGAAATCACACAGCAACACACACGTACACGCCATCCTGGGTACCCCTCCTGTTCCTTCCCCCCTGACGCCGGGGCCACTGGCACGATTTCCTGTCCCTTGTCTCCCTCATTGAGAGCCGCTCCCTCTTTTCTGGACAAACTTCACAGTCCAGAGCAGCCTGGCCTCAGAAGCTCTGCTTCTACAGCTCAGCTCCCCTGTATAACAACTTACCTCACCTAAACAGGCAACACCTAATAACACAGTACACTGAAACTTACACAAGACAAAGAAGCCCACTGCGCCACACAACCGCCTGACAGAAGCATGCTCAAAGCAGTCGGATCCTTCAAGTCACCTTCTGGCTTGAGTGGTTTACTGCATTTCGTAGAATTCCATTTAAAGCTCGCTTTCTGAACCGAGTGTTTCGGCAGAGACAGACAGGCAGCAGGTTCGCCTTGGGTGAAAACCAATAGACTAAAGAACCACAATGTGCTATAAATACCCAGCTTGTCAGTATCTGTAACATCAAGCAGCACCAGAACAGAGACACTGCGACAGCTAAAAACCCTGTGATCTACTGAGATGAATTCTCAGCGAACATTCTCAGTGAACGGCAGCTGTTTGGCAAGACAGCGCGAAGCAAACAGCAAACTATAAAGCACTTGAGATAGGAGACTGATCCTACACACAGACAAACAGCCACAAGAGAAGCAATCACTTCACTGCCATAGTACAAGACAGAGACAGATACAGAGAAGCATAAGCAACAGCGCTCTAGTGAGTAAATGTCCTCGAGCAGCGAGGAGTGGTACCACTCTCCCCATGTTAGAGCGCTGTACAAAGCTGATCTTGTCTGTACAGCGGGCTACTTGTCATCCTCTTGACACTTTGTGCGCACACACTGCATTGGACAAGACTGATGGACAGATGCCAAATAATGCTCTTGCAGTTCAAATGCATTGTGCGAAACCAAACTCTTTGCATTCGCTGGGTTTCACAGCCTCCTTAAAAACAGGCTTGGATGACAGATGTGTCCGCCACAAAGAACAAGACTCGCCCTCGCACAGCCACTTATAATTAGGCAGTGGTTGTTTAAACTGTGTCAGTGATGAATAATCCAACAAACACTAAAATAACTTTGTTTCGTTTTCAAATTATTTTAAGTCAAGAGAGAATGATCATGCGGGCTATAAATTATTTTAAAAACTCTGCATTAATATCTCTATTTATAGTGCATGCAAAACACTGATCCGTCACTTCTGAGCCAAATATATTGTGGTGTAATATATGTTTTTGAAAAAGGTCACATAAAACAGCTTTGAGTTTGCATGTTTCCTTTGTGGTTTTGACTTCATTTTTTTTTCATTAAACAGCGTGTTGGGGCAGGACAAAGTTGGAAGGAATTTGACTTCAGAGTTTAAAAGAAGATTGCAAGAGCACTTTTGTTGATGTTGTAACGATGTCTAAAGAGGCTACACACATTTTGCAGTAGTCTTACTGTGGGAAAGAAAATTAATGAAAAGAGTTGCGTCTGCATAGCTGCATATCGTCTTACAGCGATGTATAGATCATTTGCCGTTTTGTCCTCTGGTCTTCCTCTGACACACTGCAGCAGACATACTGGACAACAGAAATGAACCTTATAACATTTGATTATTATTATAGCTGTAGAAAGTCTACGTAAAAGACTCCAACACGTACGTACGTTTAAACTTAATGCAAATCCAAAAATGGATATGGTACTATAACATCAATCATTTGGTGTATTCAAGTTGCCTTACTTGTATGTTTGAAGAAAGTCAGATGGTCCATGATATGGCTAAAAACAGTGATGCGTCTTTCAATGCCACAACAAGGAATCATTAAAGACAGGTCTATAAAGAAATGCATTTTGATGATCAGGTAATTGCAACATCCTATCTACATCTTTTCGTCCAGCAGCATAAGATGCTGGAGATCAATTTAAACAAAGTGGTTATCTGTTATGGGTTAATATCACCTAAAAAAAGTCATTGGCTGACTGTGGAAACAAGCTGGGTGCCTAGAGTGAAGCAGTGGCTGTCTAATACACTACATGTGGAGAAAGAAATATGATATGCTCTGAAAGATAAACAGGAGGACTTTGCAGAAACGTGATATCCCTCCCTCACTTAATTAGAAAGAGGTCATACGCAAACAGTTTTTGTTAGTCCTGGCACATTCACAAAGTGCCTATTTTTTGTGTGGAGCTGTTGAGGGGGTTTGAGGGGGGTCTTTATTACTGTTTTGTTTTTCTTGTTTGTGTGCATTTTCCTTTTCCTCAGATTGTTTCAGATTGTACGTATAAAATATGTTGGGTTGCTTGTTATAATGGCTATGCTTGTGCAAACTAGATGTCCCATATGCGTTGCCTCACAACCATAATAATAAAAAATATAAATAATAATAAAAAATATATAAAGGATCGGTTTGCATTAACACTTCATCAGTTCAACATTTAAGAGCAAATTATTTAATTCATCAATTTCAACTGGAGTAGAAGATGTACTATGAAGAGCAAAAAGTCAATATGTTTGAATGAAGCCTTAAGGAGGATGTGTTTTCCGTTTGACTTCCTCAGACCAAAGTCCATTGATAGCAGAAGCAAACTTAATTCACTCTGGCAAAGTATTTTACAATTTCCCATAGCAGCTTATAAATCCAAAGTGTTGCATGTCATGCATGTATTATTGCTATTCTAGAAACATATTCTCTCATTCAGGTTGCGAGATGAGAAGGAACATCCAAGAGGAAGTGGGTCAATGAAAGGAGACCCATGTTTGGGTATGATAAAAAAATATACCAAACCAATGACTCAGAATGATGTGTACCCAGACAAGCTCACACACACACACACACACACACACACACACGCACACACACACACACACACACACACACACACACACACACACACACACACACACACACACACACACACACACACACACACACGCACGCCCACGCCCACATTTGCCTTGACAACAATAGTGACTTGTTTGCAAGCAATGTCAACTTCTTTCTCTCCATTCCTGATTTAGACTGGCATCGGAAACTGCCAGCAACTGTGGGACATCCCCTTGAGTGTAAGCCAGCGCTCTGACCCAGCCATGCCACCCTGGGGTCTGAATGATTAGACACACTCACACCAGCACACACACAGGCCCAACTTGACATAAAACCCTTTTTTTCTGGATCTCCACATTTTCCATCAACCATTGAGATTGTCGCACTTAGTTGCCAAGGCCACTCACTATTTCTGACTCTCTCTCGCTCTGCTGCTCACTTAACTTTGGCTACTTCGAAAATGGCATGCAGACAGGCATTTCTTTTCTTCATTCTTGAAGAGGTGGGCATTACTGTATCTGATGATTGCATGGTAGTCAGCAAGTGCATCAAATACCCATATAATATACTTACTAAGTTTCCTCATTCAAATAGACATCCTATCACAGGTACAGTTTGTGCATAACAGCAGGACATGCCAAACACATTCCAGTCACTGGCTCTGGTTCAAAATGGAAATAAGTGTATCCATAACTTGTAGCTCTCACGAAATGTTAGGAAAACAAAAATCTCAGCAAGCTGAAACACAAACTCAATTGAAATCAGAACAAGAACTGAAAGAAAGCGTCATAGGACATATTACAAGTTCCACTAGTGGTTCTCAGTTCTGCTAGTTTTTGTTTTAGTGGTTAATCAATCATTACTTTAAACCTATACCATATGGTGCATTCAATTTATGCTATTAACTTGTTACAGGACAAACAAGACCAATGTCCAGGACTTTGAATTAGAGTTACAGTATTTGTCCCTAAGATTTATTGAACTTTATAATGTATCACAATAAACACAGTCTGTGAAGACTTTGGGTTTGGTAAAGCAATTCTCCAATCTGGATGTCTAAGCAGTATGTATTAAGATTATAAGATACTGGAGAGGATGCAATTAGTTAACACAGCTGCATCCTAAAATATTCTGCAGTTTAAAAGTCTTGTGAATCTGCAATGAGATGGGTATCAGCTGATTATGCTCATATGAGATTGGAAAGTGGAGTCATCCTCTTGTTGATCCTTACTGAGTAGTTCCAAACATCAGTAGCATCCCTGCAGCATGGGCATGGCCAACTCAGCTGTGGCTGGAGTGAGACCTCCTCATCTGTAGCACTGTGCAGTCTGCCAGTTTGAAACACATCACTCACTCTGCCAGTCCCCAAAGAGGGCCATCACAGCTACAGTGACTGGGCAGGTAATGGTAGACAAACAATTGGGCGCCTTAGTAGCTCACCTGGTACAGCGTGCGCCCCGTGTACAGGGGCTTAATCCTCGACGCAGCGGCCTCAGGCTCAATTCCGACCTGCGGCCCTTTGCTGCATAGACAGACAAGACACACACACACACCCATACAAAACACCGACTTTTACTGCCCCGCTGGGCTGAAATGCACAGATTTATTAGGCTGAGTGTACCACAGACTGTGTGTTTTCAAAACAAGATATTATGGCACTCTGCACTGTGTAATTACACAATGATGGACTCAACTACCTTAATTATGGAGCCTCTATGTGCTACCGGCTCACCAGGGTGGATATGTTCATGCAGCTTAACAGCAGCAGCATGAACTCACTACAAACATTAACAAATCAAACATTGTTAACCTCTACACGTGAGTGAACACAGGATCAGCTTCCATGGCGAAGCAAGGCAGGCAGATTGGATGCAAGATTCAGGTTACAGCCCCACAGTGTATCCAATACCAATTGTTTTTTTTACATTGTGTAACTAGATGAAGACCACAGCACCTAGGCACGCTGACAGTACCTCACCTGATGAGCAAAGGTTAAAAACCTATGGCTTCTGTCTACAAACTTTGGAGCTGATAAGGCAGAGAGGCAGCCTGTGATGGATGGCCTGCAGAGCAGCCTCCTCGGGCTGGGTCCACCCAAGACTTCAGTGGAGCAAATGAGCACCTTCCATAAAGCCACACGACACAAAAAGCACAGCGAGGAATGTCCCCTGCATTTCATTCTGCCAGCGAGCCTATTTTACATTAAAGCTCCAAAACTGGCTAAAGCAGCCTAGACAAAGAAGTACACATCCCCCAAAAAAAACAACGCAAGTATGCATTTATTTCGCACAACTTGAATAAATGCATAGTGTGCACGCGATTAAACCTCTGTAACCAGCTACTCCTATAACCCTGTGCTTGAGAATACATTTTAGCAGCGAATAGAGTCTGTGTTCTGGCGTGTTCATTTACATTTCAAATAATGCCTAGTCTTCTGACTTTTTTTTAGGATCTGTGCTGTTGGAATTGTGGAAAAACAGAGAATATTAAAAAGCTTTATCCAGTTTCTTCATTGTTATTATTATCATTTAAATGCTCAAAATAAAATCCCATTTTGGGAAAGATCAATCAGAGCAATGGACTAATGTCAGCATTAATTAAAGAACAGCAAGTGCGACATTGATCTTACTGTCCACCATGCATGCTTCAGGAGAAGAGCTGTGTATATTTGTGTGTCTTTACCTGTGTCCTCATCTAGATCCCCCTGTAGAGAGGAGTCTGTGTCCTCCGAGGAGGCCTGGCTCCTCCAGCTTATATTGCCCATCCAAGAGGCCTGAGTCCACACACAGCTACTGGTCCGGGAGTGATGCTGATGATTATACTTTTTGTATACTGATGACTTGCTGGTCAGGCTGACATTTTTTCACAGCTATCGCTCAGTAGCACTGCTGAGCGTTAGTCACAAACTGACTAGCCTGCATGATCATTCTCTCTTGACTCAGACACACTACGCAGCACTTCAGAGATCCACAAATAGCATGGAGAGAAGGCAAAAGGAATTGAAAAAGTGATGTGCTTTTCCACAGTTCATTGTTGTTTTTTTAAGTAATTCTTCTTGTAAAAATATGTCTAGAATCACATAATCCTGGACAGAACATCTAAAGAAGGCCGTCTAAGCGGTCATCAGTGGTCCTGGAGAGGGTCCAACCCACAGTAATCTGAAGTGGGGATGTACTGAGGAGTTGTAAGGAACTGAGCATGCCACCTGCGGGAATAAATGACCTGCTGTCTGGCATGTAGGCCAACACACAGCAGAGAAATCAAGTGAAGCATCATCTTATAAGACGAACCCCTCTAAGAAAGAAGTCTCAAGAGCACACATGAAAGTAGAGAGATGAATACGACCTGTAAATGGAAGCCGAATTGAATTACATATGAGATCTCAGAAGACTGCCATCTTTAGCTCCTTAGAAGCTGTTGAAGGGAGAACAGCCTTGAAAATATTTATGTTACAAGACCTGATTGCCTTCACAGACATAGCCTTCCACTGCTTATTGATATCCTCGATCCAGTCATTACCACAACATGTAATCCATCCATTTCTCTCCCTGGTTTCTCTCTCTCTGTGCAGAGACTTGATTCCCATCAATGCTCTACCTTCCTCCACCCTCTTTCTTTCTCTCCCTAAGCTGTATTCCCTCCCTCTTTTTGCTTTCCTATACACAGCACACACACAAAAAAACTAATTACAACACAGCTAAACCTATATGGGAACAGCAAGCCTCTCATTCTGTGGGAGAGGGAGGGTGAAATGCTTTCTGCCATCAAACCTCAAAATTGCAGCATGTCGTGGCCAGGTTAGCTCAGTTGGTAGAGCAGGCGCACATATATAGAGGTTTACTCCTCGACGCAGCGACTGCGGGTTCGACTCCGACCTGTGGCCCTTTGCTGCATGTCGTTTCCCCTCTCTCTCCACTTTCATGTCTTCATCTGTTCTAAAATGTACTACTCAAGTACTGAAAGTAAAAGTGCAAGTATTGTGTTATGTAGTTATTAAAGAAAGCAGTCAAAAGTTTGAATATCATATTGTTTATATTATGTCAAATGTTTAGCCAAGGCTGTAGCCAAAGGAATTAACAAATATCAATTTATTTATTTATTTATTATATTAAAAATAACAAATATTAACAAATACTGAAATAAAATGTACAATTATCACACTGTGCAAGTAAAATGAACATCCTCTCCACCACAGTAACGATTAAAGCCCCAAAAAACGTATCACACACTAGCTAGTAACGTGTGATGAACAGGAAAGTTAGCAAGCTAGCAAAATACAGATAAACTAGCAGCTTCACATCACAGGGTAAAACGGTTAACATTCAGCACTCAATACAGACTGAAACAACTCAGGAATAGCTTAATAGCTAAATAGAAAGAGTACAAACTTACATTGTCTCTAACTTCTGAACAGGTGAACGTAATGAAAAGAAACACGTAATTAGCGCACGTAACTAACGTAGCCATAACTACACACACTGTAACCTACACAGTCTCCGTAGCGTGAGGAATTTACAACAGTAACGAGTAACGATGCAGCACATAAAAATGTATCGGCGTACAAGTATTAAACCCATCAGAAATATGTACAAGTAAAAGTGGAAGTAGGAGAAAAAAATAATACTCCAGTAGAGTACAGATACAGCCTTTTAATACTTAAGTACAGTAGTGAAGTAGATCTACTATACATCTCTGCATACAACTCGCTACCACGTCAATTCACACGCAATCGCAAGGAAATGTAAGTCAATGGAGGCCAAACGGCGTTGTTAAACACGCTTAAAAGCGAGTATGCGTCTTGATAACACGCCAATAATGGCATACGAATTGGCGTGTCATACATACGCCACTTCATGAGATCAGTCTAATCACCCAGGGAACCCTTTTGTAATCGCGACTCCTTGAGCTTTTGCTCAGAGGTTTGGGGACTAAGGCATGCAGAGCTTGCTATTTCTGTACATTAGAAGAAGATATTTCCGTCTGAAGTGATGCAGTAACCACTTAGCAAACACAAAGCCATCAAAATGACTTACACTTCAGTGTTAACTTTAGGAATGGTTGAGAGTAAACTCTTTGCATTACAGCTGAAGCCTTTCAAAGGCAAATACACAGATACACACTTCCACGCTATGCAAGGAGGGGTTGGGGGGGGGTCTGGCCGGCTACTACCATTGACTATCCTGTAAGAGAAGAGTCAACAGGCTAATAATAAAACATTGCGCCACTACTCCCACAACTTTGTTACCAATACTGACATGCCAAAACTGTTGTGTCACAATCCCAGTCTCTGTGGGGAACTGCAAAAATGACGATAATACAAATATTGAGTCTCAATTAAGGCTTGTTTCTCTTATTCATGAAGTTGTGTGTTCATAAGGGTATTTCTTGCTGTAAAGTTTGTCAGACAGAGATACAGAAACAACACTCAAAAGAGCTCAAACAGCAATACAGGCAATCTACTGAATGGGAAATGTGTGCACAACATTCATGCACAAGCACACAAACATGGATTTATAAGGATTTACTCAGGCCACAGTGCTTTTTCAACACAGTATGGAAAAGGGCATTTTAAATAGACATTTGAGTTTTAAAGCTTATCTTTAGAATAAAACTAGTTTCATAGTCCGTAAAATGTAAACAGTGCACATATTCTGGCAACAAGAAGCAACTTTAATTGTCATGGGTCGTAGACAAGCCATTCTATTTTATTTATTTTTTTTCTATATTCATGTGAATGAAGAGTTTATACACAGGACCACACACACACACACACACACACACACACACACACACACACACACACACCCTTGTCTTAGCAAAAAAAGTCACATCTGTTTTTCCTACAGCAATGTTTTCCTGAAAAGTGGATGCAGGCTTTATTCTACAACGTCACAGCTTGTTTCAAGGGTGTTGTATTAAATGTATCACAGCCAACTATAACTGCAGTTGAATCACTCCAGGGTGTCTAATTTGGTCATCAAAAGCATTACATCAGACAAATACACATACTAAACAATGAGCAATTTTACTAATTTCAGTAAGCACAACATTTTAGTAAGTACAAAGCCTGTAAACACAGTGGAGTCTGAACTTGGGTAATGCTCAGTGGGAGAGCCACATACAGCACAGTTGCATAGCTAAACAAAGTATCTATAGCAATATATGGCACATCAGCGATAATTAACAGAAAGTATTTTTATTTCATATACAATATAAACACACCCAAACCATTTTATATCACTTATCATCCGCTGGTTTTGCACAGGTGTGAAAAATGAAATGTACCCAATTCTAGATACAAATTTAAAAGAGAACTCCAAACATAAGAGCTGTTAATAATTGCCGACATGGACAATATGTGGCTAGTTATTTAACAAACCTTATGTACATGTGTAAAGGCAGGTTTAAAACCTTCTTAGGTTTGAGCACCTATATTGAAAACTTACAAATAAAAATGCACATATTTTCAGTCTTCTCCACCCAGTTCATTTTCTCTGAGGACAGCATTGGAGATTAGTTTAGCGGTCTGCTGCTGTTGCTCTTTTGCACCACCCCAGACTCTGAATCTGTTTATGGATTACAGTTTGGGCTGCCTGAGTGATGAAGTCATGTGGGTTCGTATACAGAGAATGGGGTTCAGCCAGTGTTGAAACAGACACCCATTTCATTCTCTCAGGGATGACATCCTATCTAAGCTACACACAAGTGGAAGAAGAGGCTCTAAACAGGTAACAGCGTTTTACCACCCACGAGAGGACAAGTAAGTGACAGCAGGTCACAGTATCCATGGTGATGAGGGAGTATGTTGATGCAGCTAATGACTCTGGAAGAAATGCTGGCCATAAGTCTCCAGCTGGAGCTTGGTGTCTATGTGTGCATTGATAGTCCTACTTGTTCTGTGTCCTGTGGTAACCATTTGCATTTGCATCATATCACTATTCAAACCTTAACCCATGACTATATCCACGTGCAGGAATCCCTACTTACAGGCGTGAATTTTATTTCACTTTATCCAAATCTTTTCCCTTTTAATTTTCTCCTCGAGGCACCAGTTAATTAATCTCCTTCTGTCAAGGTCTAAAACTGGTCCCCTTTCTGTAGAGTCTCCACAGCCTAAGCCCACATAGACAACAGTCTCCTTTTAACAACATCTACTTTATCCCATCTTTACACACATTCTCCCTCTCTCTGAGGAAAAAGCTTAACAAGCTGACACTGAAGCTATGCCTGGTGCACAGTTTTTCAGTGTAGTCCCCAGTCTTGCCCCCTCTTTCCATTTCACTGGCATCCAACACAGTGTGTCCTCTGGGTACATATTTGGGATCGATGGCTGCATGTGGAAGAGAGCAGAGACTGCAGTTCAACAAGTGACCTGACCTGGTAAACATAACTAGAAAGCCTGGGGGAAGCAGGTCCATGTGAGAGAAGTGATGGATTGGGCTCATAGTGACTATTATCCTTTTAACTTATCATTGTACCACAATCTACAAAAGCTACACTGCCTCTGAGTTTTTTTTTTTAAAGCTGTGACCATATGTAGTCATCTGTCTGCAAGACACGAAAGGAATCGGAAACTTTTACGCCTATGAAGAATGACTGAGCTAGTGGTGGATGACACTCCCTCCCCGCCTGTTACTGGGAGTGTGTTTGTGTCTGTGCTAGCGTGTATGTCCATTTACTGCAGGCATCACCGGGCAGGGCTGTATGGGGAGCGAAGCAGGGAGACAGCTGGTAGAGTGGGATGCAAGTGTAGCTGGCGGGTATAAAGTTTCCTTCCAAAGGCATACCCGAGACCACCCTGTTCCTCTCACACTCAGTGCGCTCCGCACGGCTTTATTTGTATTTAACGTTAAAGCTGCATTCAATATGACCGGCGCTAGTAGACATAGCTACACAACAAGGGGTAAAGCAACGAAAAATGCCACGTGCACAATGTTAAAATCACAACACATATACACACGACAGTCTTGGGCGTGAACACATTTTAACTCCAGTGTACTAGGTAGGCAACAACATAGCTAGCGTTAATTCAGCTATTGAAAAGCTAAGCTTTTAGCTGTGGCTAGCTACCGTTACAAACTCATCTTAAATGTCAGCTAACGTCCAACTAAAAACAGATGAAGAATACCAAACACCATATCATCATTAATATAATTATCTTTAAATGTTTCTTCCTAGCCTATATATATTATGAATGTTAGTGATGCTCCCAAACAATCAAACCAGGGTATATTTACGCCCGTTGAGCTGAGAGAGTGAATGGTGAAATGCCGGTGAAGTAAGCTATGGAATCATAGCACATTCAAATGGTATTTTGTAGGCTACGTAACGTTAGCCCCCGATATCTTCTTTGCTACATTGCTGGAGTAGTTACAACGTTGATCATTTACTGGTCAGTTAACCAGCTAGTTATCTCTAACCATCATGAGGTTGAAACGGTACAAAAAAAGCCATTTGCTCAAGCGACTAACAGTAGCTAATACCAGCTAGCTGATACGGTGACGCTTTATTTTAACTGGATAATGTTAGCCGAGAAAAGAACAATCCATAAGGCCCTATTAAACCACCATTTACACTCAACATATTCTTCCAACGTTATCTGGAGCCCACTTTAGCGTATGTATCGGTCCACAGACCCCACATTTTATCCACCCGTGCCCCGTGTGAGGGATACCGTTATACAGTATCCCGAGGTGGAGCAGTGTGGTTGGGTCTAATCGGGCAGGACTTACCTTGCTTGCTCTCTATTTTTCCCGACATTTTCGTAGCCAGCAGCTGTGATCCCACTCGCAGTTTAACAAAACGTTAGCTAGCTGCAGACGAGCCCCGCCGTTTGTCTCCTCCGATTATTCCCTCATTTTCGATACTGTTGTGCCCATTAGACGATTCCGCTGGGGTTAATATAATATATTTATAGGCCACACATATTGGTACGGTCAAAAACTGTCTCAGTCCGTCTCCGGGTAAATTTCACTGGATACACACACCACACACACCACACACACACACGCTAATGTCTTGAACCTAGACTCGGGCAGAAATCCCTCTGCGCTGCTCATACAGTAGAGCAGCGCCTCCTTGCGGGAGGAATTAGCCATATCAATCTGTCAACAAGGGGATGGGCGTGTTTCAATTTCAATTCAGAGGCTAGCAGAGTTGTTTGTCTGTTTCTAGATCCAAGTGTGGTGCAGTGTGGTGTGGGGACCATGGAAGATTCACACAGAGCTGGCAAGTGTTGCACATACCAATAATAATAATAATAATAATAATACACTTTATTTACACAGCACTTTTTAAAACAAATTTACAAAATGCTTTACATGGTAGAACGAGGATTAAAACATTTCAGGACTGCAATGAGGCAAATAAAATAAGACAATTAAAGTAAAATAGAATAAAATACCCGACAATAATATAAGATAAATAAATAAATATAAGATAAATAAACAGTAGCCTAATAATAAAATACACAACACATGTTGGATATAAAATGACATGCTAGCATAAATGAAAGGCAAAAGTGATTTAAAATATGTTACTGATTCTGCATGGTGTCATAAACTAAACTATCTATCTATCTATCTATCTATCTATCTATCTATCTATCTATACATTGCATAGAAAGATACATGCAAAGAAGGCAGTAAGCAAAGTCAAACCTCAAAATATTTTGAGTGCATACTGGCAGATGATAAATACATTCAGTATCTCACAAAAGTGAGTACACCCCTCACATTTTAGTAAATGTTTCATTATATCTTTTAATGGGACAACACTGAAGAAATTACACTTTGCTACAATGTAAAATATTAAGTGAACAGCTTGTATAACAGTGTAAATGTGCTGTCCCCTCAAATTAATTCAACACACAGCCATTAATGTCTAAACCGCTGGCAACAAAAGTGAGTACACCCCTATGTTAAATTCCCATACAGGCAGGCAGATTTTTATTTTTAAAGGCCAGTTATTTCATGGATCCAGGATACTATGCATCCTGATAAAGTTCCCTTGGCCTTTGGAATTAAAATAGCCCCACATCATCACATCCCCTTCACCATACCTAAAGATTGGCATGGGGTACCTTCCATAAAATCATCTCTCAATGCAAATCAAACCAGCTATTAGGCTAACTGACCTAAAACCATGCCAATCTCTAGGTATGGTGAAGGCTATGGTGAGATACTGTAGATAGAAAAAAAACAAAACAAGAAGAAACCACTGTGGGACAGCTTGAACGGGTGTTACATGAGCCAGTTAAAAGCTGTGGTCCATGCCATCACACAATCATTTCTGACCTCGTCATCGATCTCAGCAGCACAAGGCTAATGAAATGACAGAGCCTGTTGGCTTGAAAAAGCCAATTCAGCTGTTCAGAAACTAACTATCACTGGCCAAAAGAGACAACTGACTCTAAAAATACAGATTAAATGGATGCTCAACAATACATTTTTTTTTTTTTTTAAATGGTGCATTCAGCAATTAGGACTATGTATGTATCACGATAAGCTTGACAATAAACGTAAAATATGACATAGGCTACATTGTCTATTAATGTAATGTTAATGAAAGCAGGCTGAAAAACCTCATTTTCATTGGTTACGCTAATGTATCTCTGCTGCTACATTTCCTCAACAAAGTACGTTTCCCCATGGCAGACTACAAAATGGTGCATTCCTGTTATTTTATCAGTATAGTCTGGATTTTAAAGCTTTAGTCACTGTTGATGTCTGTGTTGTTCTTGAAAAAACATGACTGATGATTAAATAAATTACTAATGTTTTTGCTTGTCATCATATACTGTATCTGAAGGTATCCTTAGTGTCAATACTCCTTTCTTTTTTCACATTCTGTCCCAAGTAAGACTATCTGTCCTTAGAAAATGACTTGGCACACTGTGCAGCTTCTTCTCTGCGATGTAATGTGCTTTTTTCTACGAATATTTGTTTTGTTCCATACATATATTTTGGTTCTATCTTAATATTCAGTATGTGCAGGGTTTCCCTCAGGTTATTGTTAAGCCGAGGTGGCAGGTGATCAGTTTAGTGAGTAGATGCCTGAACAATAGGGTAACTTAAATATAATGCTATTGCCTATGTGAAACAGCAACTCTGCTCTTTTTATATAAACGTTTTATTTCAAAATAAGTGTTTTGATTTTAATGATGTTAGCGGAGGTGGTGTTTGTTTCAGGTGAGATGGTCCTCCACTGCTATAAAACACTACCGGAAACCCTGATGTTAGATGGGCATCAGCACTGTTATAATTAAAAGAGTTCTTTTCTCACCACTAAAACAAGTAAGCAATACATAATTTCATTCACAATCCGTTACAGACAGATATGGACAATGAAGTGTGGAGCCTACACATGTTGTAACTTATGGACATCTAAAACATTGTGATTGGAAAGGTTAGTTGCAAATATTGATATTTTAATGAATAAAATAATTTTATCTGGAAATATAGGGGTTCATTTTTGTTTTGTTTAGTATGACTTTGACAATATACAGCTTAAATGGAAGCACAGAGCCCTCTGTTGGGCATACTGAAACCTTGGCTGCTTACAGCTGTTCTTTAGTTATTGTCCTATCCACCATTCCTTTACTACAGCTTGTTCTTATGACAGGAACATTAAAGTAGTGAAGCAGAAGAGAGTGGTGAGAATGGCTTCTTATTTAACCCTGATTTCAGTAAACTGCTGACTATGGCTTTTGCCTATTAAGTGCTGCACACTATCCTGGAACATTTAGGAGCAACTCTCTAGATTATGTCTCTGGCATATCAAGACTAAGCAAGTGTGCCCTGTCATCTTTTTATGAATAATTGATCTGAGTGAAATGATCTACATTCTTTGAGTGATCTGGGTCAGCTCGTACGCCTGCGATGCGCTCGCAAAAGCAAAGGCATGTATTAAAAAGGATTTTATTGCATTTTGTTAGAGGCTTCTTTCAAGCCTTGTGCAGCTTACCTCATCATCACCAACAGTATTTAATCAGTTATCAAACAGAGGCCTGGAGAGGCAAAGGTTCATATTTGCACTGGCTGTCATTGTGCCTGCTCCCTTGTGCTCTTGCTTGCACAGCATAAACCGCACCCATGTACCAATTGCGAAGTGCTTTCTGTATGTGTGCGTGTATGTAGCACGTGTGCGCACTAGTGAGAATGTGTGGGCGTGAATGGCTGAGGAGAAGGAGTGGAATATCTTCCCTGGGGCTATTATAAAGTCACACAGGCAAGACGATAAACTCCTAAGCAGTGGCAGACTTGTCAGGACAGGATAGGCCTCACGGCACAATCAGAGTAGGTCTGTTTTGTGTGTCTTAAGCTTTCCTTGACAGGCTACATTCAATGCTGCAATGTGAAACAGCCAAGCAGTTGTTTAACTCAAAGGTCATTTACGCAATTTGGCTTCAAAATATTGGCTTCACAAGCTGTCATTGAAGACAATGGACTGTTAGCTCTTATTAGGGAGGTGGGATAGAAAATGTACACAGTAATGATGAGAGGTTTTGTACTAACTAGTAGATGTCTGTGACAAATGACTGACATCAATTTCCATGTGATTTTTGTCATTCAGGTCACACAGGTATCACGGTTGTGCATTGTAGCTCTTTGCTGCTATCTGATGGCTACACAGCACAGTACAAACCAAACGCTGCCATTATACTTTGTGCCACAAAGTGGTGCTCATGGACTACTGATCGTTTTAGTATCCTGGAGCTCAGCTTTATGCACCCTGTAGTTGTTTCTTTAAAGCGGCAGGTAGAGGGAGTGCTGATGAAATGTAATTTGAGAAGGATTAGCCTATAATGTAACCGAATCTGGCATTACAACGATGAAATTGCAGTTTTTCTTGATGAGATTCACTGAAACAATAAAGTTCAGCTGATAGCTGGAATTTGGATTAGACTAGGAAAGTCAATAACAAACACATGAACTATGATTAATAAGTCCTTTCTCACAACTTCACACTGCTGCCTAAGTGATAACTATTCTGAATTAAAACACATAATCGAAACAAGCATCAATCAACCAACGCTCACATATTCAGGATCGAAAAGTATAATTAATGTGGGAAGGTTCATACTGGTTTACACTGGGAAGTTTCACACCGGGCTTAGAGTCTGATCAGGTCTGCTGCGGGCTGGGTGCGGTTCATGGTAGAGAGGGCAAAGAAAGGAGAAGCGAGACAGTTTTGTTAGCTGAGGGTTGTCAGTGGGAGCTGGGAGAAGAGCAGTGTTTGATCTCTGCGGTGGTGGGCGTGTGATGCAGAGCTCAAACACAGTTTAAGGCTCTGTTAACCTTGGCCAGCGGTCAGGTCCCTCCGTCTGTCTCACATCTGAGAGTTGGGAAAAGAGGGAGGGGATCAGCGAGGCTTAAACGACTGAATACATTTATCCGAGAAAGAGGGAAAAAATACCTCCACAACAGTCGGGGTCTTCTATCTTTGGCCCCTTTAA
This sequence comes from Sander vitreus, assembly GCF_031162955.1. Classification (NCBI taxonomy): domain Eukaryota; kingdom Metazoa; phylum Chordata; class Actinopteri; order Perciformes; family Percidae; genus Sander; species Sander vitreus. Next base: position 9,304,731 of record NC_135870.1, on the reverse strand, counting down.
CATACAATAGAGTCAGCTTTTCATGGTGGAATTAAGATGGACGGCGGTAAGAGACAAGTCAGTGGAGATAGAAGATGGAGCGGCGTTGGACGAAGAGGACAAGATGTCTAGGTCATAACCTACTCAATACTGCATGAGAATAGAGCACTCTGTCACTGCCACAAACAAACACATTGAGACACGTGTTGACAAGGTCGGGGAAATTAGACAAGGGGGTCGTTGACAAGAGCTATGGAAACACAAACAGAGCTGCACGCTCTTTCCAATGAACACATGAAATGAAAAGTGTATATTTACACAAATCTTAAACATATAAACCAACCATAAGTTTTCTCCCAGGTTCAAATGTGTATATATATGTATATATACGTGTATATATACATATACATATACATATATATATATATATATATATATATATATATATATATATATATATATATATATATATATATACAGTACTGTAACTGCACACATTTGTTGATGCATACACACTAACACATACAGTAGGAATTATTTATGTGCTGAGACAGGCATTGTTGTGTTGCTCTTTGCAGCGCTACAGGGCAGCGGCCCTGGCTTTTGGAAAGCACAGCTGCTTGCCTTTCAAGAACGCCCCGTCCTATCATAATGACAGTGAAGGTCTCACTCCCTAAACTCTCTCTCTCTCTCTCTCTCTCTCTCTTTTGCTTTCTCCCTCCACTCTATTTCTCATGGCGCTTTCAAACGGCAGGGTCAGCCACTCTTTGTGGTGGTTCCCTCCACTCCACTGTGCCAGTCCTTCCAGTGTTCCTGATTGACATTTAACGCCGAGGCCAGGGCAAAGAGGGCCAAAGAGCATGAAAATGAGACTGGCCACAGGGGTGCACAGTGAAACCTGACCACTCCCTATCTCGCACCTCCACCTCCATTAGCTGCCGGTGTCCCTGGGGTCTGCAGGTGCCCTCAGCTAGAGAGGTGAGCTCACAGCTCTGGGTGTAAAAGCACATAGAGCACGGGAGTGCATAGGCCAACCCTGTGATGTGGTGACAAAGAGAACAATTACCCTTCTTTAAATTATCATTTTAGCAGTAAGCCTCCTTTCCACTTTCCACTTTAGAGGACTAAATGTCAATGTTCATCCTTTCCTTTATTCTGCTCAGCAGGTCTGAGGCATTTAATGGGTATTTGAGGCTTAAGTGACACTACATTTTGTTTTTCTCTTGCACACATTTTGTCTAATATCACTCTTGTGTTTATTCTTCTTAAGGTTCTTCTTAAGCCCGAGACACACCAAGCCGATAATCGGCCGTTGGACAGTCTGGCGAGGTCAGTGACTCGAGTCTGTTCGATGTGTTCCGTGCCGTCGTCCGTCTGAGGGGCCATCGGCCTTCATTTTGGCCAATTTGACATGTATAATCGGCGGGGCGGGCACTGCTGGCAGTCGGACTTAAATGACCAATCTGATTGGTAGAGTGCTAACCCAGAAACGGGGAGTGGAATAAGCGTGACTAGTCTCTCAAAATCTCTTTGTCGATCTGAAATGAAGACAGATTCAGCTGCATGGCCTATTTCTCGCTTAAAATGTTTTCAGAAACAGGTTTTGGTGAACTATTTTAGTACAATATGAGATTGTATTTTGAACAAGCCGCCATGACTGTCTGTCTTTGAATTTCCGGAGAAACCAGACCCACCATAGGCAGAGTTTGACATTCGAGCCAGGGGGGGGCAAAAAAAAACAACTCAGTGTAGCAGCTGAGACCTAGCCTACCACTAGCACGAGCACATATGGACAAAACAAACATGCTAAATAAACATATATGTTTATTTTTAAAGCAGATTTTAAATTACATTGTAACAATTTAACAATCCGCCCTTATGAAATCCAATCGCGGCACGGCTGTCTTGGAACACAATAAACAGACGTGGCGGAATGCCCGACACTTAAATTCAACTAAAATGTAACAGTGAACAATCAGTGTTCAACCTACAGTCTGTTGAGATGCCTCTCCAAACTCACCATAAAACGTTAAGACACGTTGAGAAAAGCGATCAGCAGATCCACAAACAGAGTCACAGTGTATCCAGCAAGGCCTATACGAGCATCACATTCACCAGCCAGCTCCAAACAGGTGAACGAGGCCTCTCCACTTTGCCGTTTAAACAAAGTGGAATAAAACATAGGCTATAAAAGTCCAAATCTACGCAAAACGCGCAATCAATTAGTAAGCTGACAGCAAATTTATATAGGCTACATGGCATTTAGGCAACCTTTATTGCAACGTTGGCACGGAAAGATGTCCAGACTAGTGCAACAGTAATTTTGTGCGTCCTGCATATGCGTCGACAATGGTCTTAGGTTTTTTTTTAATAAAGCAGTATATGAAATCAGATGTATTACCTACCACCATTTGGCTTTGTGTTATTTAAAATATTTATAAAAGATCTGGTCATGCCAGACGTAATTATTCCACTCATTTTTGAAACAATTTCCCAATTTCCCAGTTTCAGCCACCAGGGGGGGGCAGTGCTTCCCCTGTCCCCCCTCCCAACTCCGCATATGAGACCCACGTGACGCGTTCGTCCAATCAGCTGCCGGTTTTCATTTTTGGGCGACAATACAGATTAGCACCGCCTGCTGTTGCGTATTACGTCTCGTCGCTTTGGTGTGTTCCGAGGCACTTTTTTGACCAACTCGGGGAGACCGATCAGTCCAACTGCCTTTTCTGCCGAGGGTCGGCCGTCTGGTCAGTGTGTCTGCAGCTTTATTTGTAGGTGCTGCACGGTTAGGATTTAGTGTCTTAGTAACATTTACATTTTTATCGCGCACCCATTTTTCATGTTTTAAAATCTCCCTCTGTAAAATCTGCCCTCTGGGTGACTGCCTGTTCACACAACTCATCACACTTCTCTCAGTTTGTAAATCTTGTCAGTTGTACTGGTAGGTAGTCAGTGGATATTGCCGCTGACCAGGATGCGTCATTCACACTGGTCCAGCCCAGTTTTGACAGAAGGATGTTATTATGAACAAGGTGCGGAGTGAGACAGTCTGGTCCGTGGGTGTCACACTTAACTTCATGCCAGCTCCTGGGTTAGGGGGTTACTGTACTTGCTGGCCTGACAAGTCCTGCAGCATGGCTCGCTATCAAACATGCAATCTTGACAAGGGCCATTTAACAGGATCAGTGATTAAGGCTGTGAGTAATTGAATTAGGATTGTGCGACCCGAAGCTAAAGCTGCCTAACAGAGACTTGGACGGGTAAGATGAGAAAGTTTGTGGTTAAAGTGAAAGAGGTGAGACAAGCCCACGCGTTATTTAACCCATAATGATTACAGATTTGAGTCATTAATCAAACAGTGACACACCATAAAGTGATAGAAACTTTTAAAAAAAAGCATTTAAAGCCAAATCTACACTTCCTTGATGTACATAACAGCTTGAATTTGTCGGTGAAGATGTACAGTATGTGTGTGATAGTCCAGAGAGTGTGCTCATTCATAAATACATGAGGTGCTACAATGGAAAATGAAAGCAGGACTTTTTTTTTTTTGCTTTTTTTTCAGGTCCAGCCTGGCTTGTTGCATGCTTAGAGCAAAGCTTTGTTCCAGTTGCATACTACATATTATTTCTAACTGGGATTTAGTATGTGGTGCGTTCACAAAAAAAAATGTCTTCACAAAGATGTCAGTATGCATGCTAAATTTGCTTCAATATTGAGTATCGTGTTGATGAAGAATCTGCTCACAGCTGGAAAAACAAAAATTCTGGATGGTGGTGAGGCGGCTCCATGAATATTAAATAAGTATTAAATGTTTGGAAAAGCATTTTGCTTTCTCTTTGTTAAGTTTCCAATATTGAAATTGGCAACAACTTTCCAAAATCAGTGTTTGATTTAACTTTGTTGGCGCAGCTTTTGTATCATTGTTAGTGCAAAACAGCAAAGTGCATACATTTCATGAACATTAACTGCCAAAACAGTACAATATGAAGTTTAGTACATAGTAAAAATTGTATTAGTATACATTGTGGAAGTGGGACACAGTTTAAGTCAGGTCTAATCACTTGCACTGCCTTGAAATAAAACATTGTGACAGGCCATTATTAATGTAGACCTGCCCTACTTACCTACACATGCATTCACCTATTGCTTGCAGTGAAGCACTTACAGGCAATTTTTCACCAAATTACTTAGACATAAATTTTGCACTTCAGGAAAAAAGAAGTGCTGTCTTCTCTCCCTTATCTCTTTACAGGCTAATAATAATGGGGAAGGGGAGGATCCTAAACCTGCACACACACTCTGCTGACGGCAGGGAAAGCCCTGGACATGTTGCCAGTCTATCACAGAGCTAACACAGATTGACAGATAAACACACATGCACGCACGCGCACACACACACACACACACACACACACACACACACACACACACACACACACACACACACACACACACACACACACACACACACACACACACACACACACACACACACACGTACACACACACACACACACACGTTCCTGTGGGAAATTTAGAATCTCTAATCCACCTGATTGTATGTCTGTGGGCTGTGGGAAGAAGCCAGGGTATCTAGAAGAAACCCAAATGTACAGAGGGAGAACAAACACAATACACTGCTTGTAGCTGTGAAGTAAAAGTGTCACGCTCTGTCATTGATTCCTAGAGGGTAAATCACCTTTTCACTTGACCTCCTTTAACCTCAAGCTCAACCTTGTCAATCTGACTTTAATTATATAATTCATAAGCCTATTGTTATGCATGCCACCCATTAAGGACATGTTGATATAATATTTATCCTTAATTAAAAAATCTGGGTGATAGAATGGCTAGTTTTTAAATAGGACACCCAATGTTTAAAACATCATACTAAAGGAAGAGCCTAATTATTTCTTATACTTCATATTTCCATGCTTGTAATTTGCACAGTTGCACCTTTCTGAACAGTTTATTCACTGTTTGTAAATGTTAACCAGTACCTGGTACTTTCATCCATGTGTTGCACCATGATTTGTACTATTACTATTACTATTTTTAGACTTTGATTTTATTATACATGTGTATATTTTATTTATATTTGTACAGTATAGTATATTTATATCATATATGTATTTATTTTATTATGCATACAGAGCGTCCATGGGGACAAATTTGGATAAAGTTCTATCTTATTTTATCTTACAGTATCTTAACTTAAAGCTGCACTAATCAATATTTCTATGTTAACAACTAGTAAAATGACTATGTGTAATGTGAAAGGTGTTGCTTGTAGTGACAAACCAACAGTGAACTGTTTTCAGTGGAGGTAGCTCTGATAAACCCACTGTACACTACCTGCCCAGTACCAAACGCCAGACAGACATAACTAGCGGCTAGCTAGTGAACAAATGGGGGCGCAGATATTTAACTCAATAGTTGGTGAAAGACAAAGAAGAGCAAAAAGGAAAGTGACTCTTGAACTTAAGTACACCAGTGGACAAAAACATGACTTTAAATTAATGCTAATGTTGCTCGGTGCTGGATTTGTAAATAAGCAACTGTTTGCTAACATGTTAGCTTTAGAAAGTGATGTAAATGTGTCAGTGTTGTGTTTACAGCTTGTTCTGCTGCCACCAAGAATATATGAATACTGCTTTAAGAAAGTGTTTAAACTTCAAACACAATGTTAAGATAAGTACATTTCTTTTAATTCAACTTTCATGGATAAACCCCTTAAAATAAAATAATCTCAACGGGGTCCTTAAAAGAAGATGAAAAGGAGTTTTTTCATGCATCAAAGGACTCTTATATGTCTATCCCATACATACACCCACACACATTCACGGACACATATGCTACACAAACATAATGTATAGTAATTCTATGACGTATGACTGTATGAGGCAGTGCAAAAGGAGGACATGAACGTTGGGACCAAAAGGAAGAACACCCTCCTCATTATCTCCCACACACTCAGTCAGAAAACACTGAACACCGAAGCAAAGAGAAAAAAGCTAACTCTACAAGACAAGAGGAAGAAGAGAAGCAGCAGCTCTGGCAGCGCTGTGTTGACAACTTTCCAGCAGCTGATTTAGCGAAGATAGCTACATCTGTTGAGCTCCAACGACAGCTATTGGGGTGTTCAGGTTGCATTATGTCTGATGTGCTGCAATCAACTTTTTTATATAGAAGTTTGCTCTGCACGCTGCGAAGACAGCGACCTGGAACCCTGGAGCCCCTCAGCTCAGGAATTGTGACGGATATTAGTGCCTGTTTAATTGGCAAAAAACAAATCCTGCAATGAAACATCCCGCTCTTCTGCAGCAAAGCGCACAAGCGGATGATGCACACAAGAACACACCAAAATCAGATACACACACATACTCACTTCCTGTTCCTCTCCCACTCAGTCTCAGTCCCTCTGAAGTATAAATCAGTGGTTAGAGTGTTGCTTTTTAAAGAAGCCAGGTACCACGCAAAGGCAAAGAAGACTGAGACAGGCCTTCAAAGGCAGAAATGTTTGGACAGCTTGTGAGAGCAAAAACACTTGCTCCAGGGAATGGGTCACTGCGCTGTTCTGGTATGTTTACGACACGAATGAGGGGACATGTACGAGTGGAAAGGCTGTATATGCATGTGGAGTGCAGGTGTGTCATGTATAATGTATAATACATGGAGAGAGGTCACAACGGTGTGACGCTGTCTCTCACACAATGTCCCTTATGGCTCATCCATCATAGACTAGCCCCCTTTAGACTTCTGTTTTGTGCATTTTCTCACACTTGTCTACTACTCTTGTCCTGTGTGATATGGACACTAAGTCCAAAGACTAGAAAGGCTTTAGAGGTTATAAATACTGCATACGTCTCCAGTCTGTGCATTGAGGGAGAACAGAGTTGCATTAAGAGACACAGCTCACCTGTCTTCACCGTATTGTTTGACTTGGTTGTGCAACGTCATCGTTAAACAACTATAGAAGCAGACGGACAGATCACCTGCTCATCACCTGCTCTGGGCTGTCTGATGCCATTCATTGTATGTCAGTAAATTAACATGTTTGTTTAAGCCCATGTGTGCTTGCAGGTGTGTTTGTCTGTAGACTACAAAAGCAGGGAAAAGGTTGAGACAGGAAGTGTATTGTTAGTCCGGCATCCTCAGCGGATTAAGGTCCCATCTGGGCATCTAGTCTGAGGCCGAGGGAACTAGCATTCACAAAGCTGCTCCAGGTGAAAACGCAGACAGGAAACACAGCCACACAGCCTGCATTTAAGGGGAAGTCTACTGATTTTACTCATCAAATTGAGTTAACTAGTTATCAGCCTGTGAAAACAGTTGCATAATGTCTTATGTGGCTCTGATGATGTCATTAGGGTTATATTAGTCTATATCCACGACGTTCCACTTCCGGGATTGTTTAGGTGCCGCCCGGGAATTCTGACGGATGTCTTTCATTTAGGCCGGATGTCCGTTACCTTCCGCTTTCTGTGTTGGCATTTTAAACTCTGGTTGATTTATGAGGACTATGGTTAACTGCTCATCATATCTCTGCAGGGTAAACCCAGGCAGCTAGCTAGACATTATGTTGAATCTGAGTTTTCTGTTGCACGACTAAAACAACCCTTGAACGTACACTGAAACAAGTTCTTTCCCGAGGCTATTTTGCAGAGGCCTATTGCTCTGTGCGGCGCCTAGTGATGCAAGATGATTGTGATTGGTTTAAGGAAATGCCAATAAACCAGTTCCATCCTGGAATGCTGTGTGGACTCGCCAGACCCTCCTCCGCAGCGCTGTGGAGGAAGGTCTGGCAATGTGAGACTATGGTTTATCTCGTCTTGGAGAGAAACTGGTGGTGTGGAGTTTGAAAGTTTGGACGTTGACCCATAGTGTATATACTGTATATATAGTTGCTAGTTATTAGGTACACCAAGCTAAAACTAATGCAGTCTACATACAGCAATGTGTTGTTAAATTGTATTGCGTTATACTGACAGGTGTTTCTATTATTTGCCCAGACCATTTATATCAATGAGGGTAAGCTAAATAACAGAAACACCTTTCTGTATAATGCAACACAGTTCAACAGGAGCACAAAACTACCACCTAAAAAAACAGGCATCTGGCGATGTTTCCTTCGGGATGAATACAATTTTCAATAAAAATCTCATCTTATGTTACATTATGCTTATCTTATTTAACATACATAATCAAATGAATCTTGTCTGTGGCACATTTAACATTTCTGTGCTTTTGGTACAGTATGTGTGACCTTCCTCCATTGTTGCTCTTTTAATGTCACAAATGTTGCATCATGTAGTCGGTGAGGGGGCACTAATCTACCTTAAAACCACTGACCTCGGAGAAAGGCAGATACATGTTAAGAAAAAATAAATAAGGGTCAAATTGATAACTACGTTATTAATACACAATCATTTATAAATTAAGGAATAATCCTCATACCATTTTAAACATTTGATAATATCTGGAACTATGTTTCTGGGTATATCACCCAAAGCATTTCCAGGCCCTTAAAATGTATTACACTTATAACAAAATTAGCAGAGCCTCAAAATTCTAGTCAGACAAGGTTAAAGCTGTTTGTAACTCAAACATGTGAATAAGCCTTTCATGTTCAGGCCAGCACTTGATGGAAACAGGCATTCAGTTCGAAGAACTGCACGGCTGCTGATATATGTCACCAAAATGGCATGATTACAGAGGAAAGTTGTGGTGCGATCTGGATGCAAATTATCTCCAGTGAGAGCCAAAATGGCCGCAATAAATAGATGAAAATAGTCCACAGTGTCCAGTTCACAGGCCGGCTGCCCCACTCTTTGATCTCTGGTCCTAATGAGCTTTCAGAACAGAGCCAGAGATGAGAAGACAGGCTTTTTCAAAAGGACCCTTAATTCTGCAGGAGACCTGGGGTAAGAACTGCTATAAGCAGGCCTAAGATGTTGCCTCAACTAACATTAGTATTCCCTTAAGTATTCCTAGCTACATTTGTAAAACCTGCCCACCCAACCCTCCAGAGCAAGGTCACTTTTATCATTATGAGCTAAGTTATAGCCTACAAAGGGCTTATAGGGATTGAAACCATACATTTGTTTATGATACAAAATGCTTTTTTTTTCTTTCTTTTTTCTACTGTAAACAGCTTAATAATGTCAATAATTCCCTTTGTAGAGATGGCAGCTCCACGCCCACCCCTGGGTAAGCCTAGTAGTTGAATTTGTTGGGAAGGATTAAGTACTAAACCACCAGTGGGCTGAGACATTGCCAGGGGAAAAATATTTGTTAAACTGCTAAAGTGCTTGTGTACAGCACATTCAGTTAAAAGCAAAATCCCTCTGTGAGAATATGCAGCTGGATATGCAATCAAATAGAATATTTAATGTCTTCCCCCTCGTTCAAAGTCAGCATGCGGTGCACTCTGGAATGCTCATGTTCTCCTTTACTGGTGACAGGCATATATTAACTCTCCGCATACCTGAACACAGTGTTGTGCATGAACGCAACATGCACATTTCTTTGGTTAGCGGTGAACTGAACGTATGAACGTTTGAAACTAATGAACTTACTGTGTTTTACTACAACGGCACCCGAGCATTCACGGCACCCGGCATGCTGGTGGTTTGGTTTAACAAGTGGCAGTGTTAACTAATGACTTTCAGAATGCGTCCGTGGTTGCTCGTAGTAACTTATGTAAATGGCAGGCCCACCATCAGGAATTATGGACAGGGGGACAAATTGGGCCTCTTATAAGCCAGTGTGCAGGCGTTGAACAGTGAGCTGGCCTCCGTGCCTGCTTCGGGCACGGCAGGATGCCTGGAGCTGTGGTGTCCTTTCACCGAGACTTGGCTGGATGGTAAATGGTTGGCATTGGTAATAAACACAGGTAAGTATGTTTCTAAGTAAAATGGAATGGAGTCACCAGTTAACACGGTCACTCGTTAAACCGAAACACCAGCATGGCTAGTATAACTGTTAATTCAGACAACACAGCACTACCAGTACCGGTACCGCTGAAGCCAGTTTATGTAAAGATTTGTAGGAGTAGCTACACAAGTAGGAGTAGGAGGAAAATCAGTACAGATTCCATAATTTATTTAGTTTGGGAAGTGGCCAGTGGTAATGATGGTGTAAACTTAGTTCAAAATTCAAAATTGTGAACCATGAAGTGAACTAGTTCCTTTATATCTGTGTTAACTAAACTTTGAGCTAGCTTTTGTGAAGTGTGAACATGCACAACACTGCCTGCACATCATTTTAGACCACATGCCAGACATTGCTGTGATAAAGCAGCTCTGAAAAAAGAGAGGGCAGCAATCGTTTTTCTAACAATGCTAAAAGAATATCCTTTGGCTAATCACAGGCAGGTTATTTATGTGCAAATAAAAGAATTAAAATTGATTGAAGTTCCCAGTTGAAGGAGAGACACACTCCTTATTGATGATGCAAAACCTTTGGGATCCAGTCATCGTTCTACGTGGGACTCATTGGAAGTGCTTAATGATGCCCAAGCCCACTCAAAGGCTACATAAGCAGAAGGACATCAAAGAGTGGTTGACAGACAGATAGGGAGTTGCATGTTAAAAGCCCATTCCTCTTTAAAATGAAAATAAAACTGAAACACACACGCATGCACGCACGCACGCACACACACACACACACACACACACACACACACACACACACACACACACACACACACACACACACACACACACACACACACACACACACACATCACTACCCCACAAAAAGATCCCTTCAACCTCCCCATCTCTCAGTGGTGAAATACTATCTTTCACCTGACGATTTACATGCTGCTTCATCCATCTTTCTTCAAATCTTTTTAATATATATTTTTTCATACTCTTCAAATGGCTCATGCTCAGGCATAGCCAGGCATGCTTTTGCATCATTAGAGCTAGTGGGTGTATTTGAAGACAGACTAATGACAGCTCGGCTTTCCGTCTCAAACGAGAGCCATTGCTCATTTACCTGAATAGATAGATAGATAGACGGGGTGTGGGTTGTAATGATGTAGCCTTATCAAATATTCTCCAAATGACACAACATCAGACTTTCAACCCTTCAAATTCCCGTCATAGATTTAGTATGTAACAACTGTTAGGCATGTTAATGTGTATTTTTCAGAACAGTAAATCAATTGGGCATCACCATGTACATGCTGCTGTCTCACAGGATGAATGTTGGGAATGATCAAGAGGAGCAATGAAATAGAATGAGGAGTGTTGTGTGCTGTGATGTGATAAATTTACTGGCAATGGACGGCCTCAGAGAGATGCCGTCCTCCCAAGGCTTGGGATTCTGGCATGGTACTTTGCAATCTATCCATCCAGCCTTTTTATTTCTCCCCAATCTGCCTCTGTTCTCCTTCCAAATTCCGATACAGTTCGCACACCAATGCAAACTCACTAACACACTTCATGAGAGCATCGATATTAACCTCTGCCAGGAATCAACACTTCTTTCTTTCTCTCTCTGCTTACTACTTGTCATTACTTTACTGTATCTTCCCCTACAGCTGTTCGCTGCTCTCAGGCCACATCACATTTTGGGTGGCCAGTCAAGGTAGCCAAATATTGTGTCCCTTTGTTAACTGTTTGGAAGTAGACACCACAGTGTCTGCACTGACCTGGCCTGTTATAGAATATTAACATCCAAATGCAGTGGTCCTACTTTCCTGGACCAGCTCCAGTTGAAATCACAACTTGTTGACACTTTATAAGGTCCCCCAAAACCCTGCATCTGCGGAAGCCCAGGGCGATACAGATTAGACCATAATATGGATTGATCCCTGCTCCCCCTCCCTCCCACCTCTCATTTTCACACATACCGGATGTGTGGGTGTACGTATGTGTGTGCGCACATATACCTTGTGCTGCAGAATTTCTGTACAATTTGTGAGCGGACCCTGGCTATCCCCACATTCACTAAACACACAGCTTGTTTCTGCACCCTCCCAACCTTCTTTTTAGTTTACCTACAACATCCCCCCCCCCCCTACCTTTTTCTTCTCGGTCTTTCTGTGAGATTAATTGCTTTCTTCCCATCTTTGGGCTGTCAACTCAGGGTATGGAGTAATTTTTTAAAGGCCGCTGTTCCCGAGGAAGGGAGACTGATTGAGTTGTGGCCTTTTTCTGAGTGGGTAAAGAACAGGATTAATGCATAACTCTTGAAACCAACACGTAAAAAAAGAAAAAAAACGGTGAGGAAATGTCCTATGGGAGCAGGTTAAATAATGAAAGTATATGAACAAGAGCATTATGTACTATATCATTAATTCTTCATGAAAGACATGTGTGATCTGTTAGTGGGAATGAAAAGAACTGTTTTTGACAAGTAGTGTAGGTGTTAAAAAAATGAATGAATGATCATTACTTTTTTTATGAATAAGTGCTTAATAGCACAAAACAATGATAGTTCACTGAACCCCTCCCCTGAACAGCGTTTATCCAATCATAGTTTAACAACCCTAACTAGACTGTAGATTTCTTTAAATGAAGAAGAGAAGTGGTGATGCAGTAAAAGTGATACTCTGCATTTAAAAAGCTTGGAGGGTGGTGTATTATTATATATAGCCTTACCAAAACCCATTAGTTTGTGGGGTTACAGGTTACGTAAAAAAAAAAAAAAAACAGCTATCAGAGTGTAGGCTAACGTTAGCATGGCTGTCTTGCTCTGAATTGGATTCAAGGAGGTTTACACTTCAGCAAACCCCACATATTGTTAAGTTTGCCAAACATATGACTTAGTCTCCATGCTAAAAACCTTTTCTCTTGTAACATTACAAGCGTTTAAAAAATAATAAGTATGTAAACTAACCATCCTTTTCAACCAATTCATGGAGCTAATATTAGCTTAGATATACCTGTAAAATAGGGTGACCAGATTTCCGGGACACTTTGCGCGTGACCATAGTGCTCGTGCATGCACATGCTTTTTAACGTGAACATGTGCCAGCCCAGGTCAGACATAGACACAGACAGATTAGACACACATTTGCCAACAGCACACATAGGCCTACTGCTCACAACATAATGGGGTATCTCAGTTAATATTCATGAATTTTCTTGGTATGTAGCTTATCTAAGAAATAATATTAAAAGACATTGAGTGAGTTTTGTGTGGGACCAACTTTATTTTTCAGAATTAAAGCATTCTTTTGGAAAATGCACCCACTGAACTTGTGAAAATCTTTGTGAAAAGGTATTTTTCATTGCATGGCACTAAACCAATTACCAACCAATTATTTGGAACTGCTGCCACAGGCTTGAACTAAAGTTATGGTAACACTTTATGGTAAGGGTACATGAATTATGAATTCATGCATGAATTAATTAATGATTTGTGCATTACTTCATTCCTTTATATCTCATGACTCATCAGGAATTGACATGAGTTCATAGCCTCTCATTCATGACCTCATGCATGAACAACACATTAAACTAAACTAACAACTAAAGCATTAGGTAAGGTGGGTACATCATTATGCACAAGTTGTGTTCGAATCAGAATTTACGCAGCTTTATTTTCCTAACGTGAAAAAGCTTAATGTGGTTTAATGTACCTATAAACAACAATCAGTGATCACCAAATTTCTCTGTCATAACCACTGAAAACTGAACTCAAAAATGGACGTTATCTGACATTAAGCGTTTCTACTTCATTAAGGAAAAAGTTTAACATGGTTTATGTATGTATTTCTCTCTCACATTGCTCCTCATAACTAGAGCAATATGAGAGAGAAATTTGGTAATCATTGATCGTTGTTTAGGTACATTAAACCACGTTAAGCTTTAGTGTTATTTTTAGTGGTTCTCACCGTAATTCCAAGCCGATGAAGTGTGTCTGTCCGCCGCGTGGAGAGGACGGCGAGGTTGCTGTGTTTTTAGCGGTTCCTACCGTAATTCTAAGCCAAAAAAGATTGCCTGTCAGTTGGGTACAGAGCTCCGCGTGAGCATGGGCTTTTATGACTATCAATATAGCCAGCATCTAATGTTAGCTACTCCGCTGTGCTGTGAAGTAATGTCTGGCTATGTGAGACAAGCGTCTAGCAACATTGTTGTGGATGCTGCGGTCTCAGCCTGGCAACCTCCGTGAACTTTGAATCTGGGGAGGAGGGGGCGGGGGAGACAACTCTCTCCAGTATTTTGAATTGGTACTGCAGTAAGTAAGTATTTTTAACACTAGCTATCAGTATTACATTTTGCACCTTTAAGCAAGAACGAAGACTCTTAGCTCTTAGCCAGGTCCCTGCAAGACACAATCTGAAGACAGGCACTGTATTTCCAGACAAGAAGCCCATGGTGTTTATAAGGTGTAATTTTTAAGGAAACACTTGCCAAATTCCAGCTAACATATGCACTCATTTGTAAAAGTGCTTCCTCTCTAAAAGATATATTAGATAATATTCTACATGTGTGCATTTAACAATCACAAATCATGACGTCACAATCTTTTACACTGCAAATGATTAAGTTATTTTCCGGAGGAGTGAAACAGCACAGCCCCTCCCTCATTCAAAAACCCAACAACACACTGGCTGGTTGCTCCACTGTCTGAAGGAAAGTAAATCTGCATTCACCAAGGGGTTCCTGAGAACCAATGTTCTCAACAAAGGGAGTGAATCAGAGGTTGGACCTGCACTTTCTCATGAACTCCTCCCAACACTCTCCCTCCACTCCCCTCTTCTATCCTTCCCGTGGCCACTCAGAGCGGAATAGCTGATTAAGCACACATTGATTAGCGCAGGCTCATTAGCATCCTGTTTGCGTTGACCCCCATCCCCACCACCACCACCACCACCACTTCACCATTTCCAAGCAGCAGCCCACACACACCTAGGCAAACACACAGACTCTCTGCCTCTTTCACTGAGCCCCCTTGCTGCCCTGACTCAAATGGATTAACAAGCACAATATTTCTGCCAGGGACAGGAAATCACTGAACACTTGTCAGGAAGCCTGCGATCGATGGAATTCACATCATTGACCCCCTCTCACTGCATGCGCGCCCTAACCCCCCCCCCCCCCCCCCGTGTCCCCGACCTTTCCACTCTACCCACAGAAACTCTTTCTCCGTTGTAAGCCTGCACCAGCCTATCACCTCTTTTATATTTGCATTTCTTCACATAACAACCCTGACACACACACACACACACACACACACACACACACACACACACACACACACACACAGACACCTGAAAACACTCATTTGCCAAAAAATGATCTCCCTTTTTCTCAGAAGTTAAACTCTAGTTGTTAGCGTGTCGCTTTTTCCTTCAGTCTTCTCATTCCCTGCAGAGTTTAAGGCATCATTGCCAGCTCTAGCTAAAGCACCATAGGGTGTCTCCAAGGTTAACTAAATACATTACAAGCAGTAAAGCACAGAGCACTGAGCCTGCGTGTGTCTGTACCTTTTGTGTGTGGTGATTATGCAAAGCATTTTATGCAAACAAAACCTAGGCCTAAATCTTAAAAACTGTTGTTGGTGAAAAGCTACTTATTCCAAAAGGCACGTATATTCAGTTCACTGGATGATGTAAAATGAAAATATCTCTGCTGGAAGAGAATCGATATATACTAAAATATGTGTGTTCGGTTAGCGATCCAATTATGACACAGTTTTGTTAAAATAAAGGACAGAGAAAATAAATGTGTTGCTGATTTCTTCATCGGCCATCTGTTGCTGGAAGATTCACATAGAGAGAGAGAGAGAAAGAGGAGGGGAGGGCTGCTTTGACTATTGAGCTTAATGCATTTTGCACCTGTTTTTGGTTGTACAAATCTAAATTGGATTCTGAACAAATAACATTTCATTTGGGGTTTTGTTTGGATTTAGCGCTTACAAAAGACAACTAGCTAATGTGCTGGAAGTCCAGGAACATTTTTCAGAAAAAAGAGAACATTAGAGACTTTTCTTGGGCTACAAATGATACTAAAAGATACAACAGCAATATGATTATTATATGATATGAATTATAAAAGATGGTGCTTTTTTTGTATCGGCTGAAGGGGCTACACTCTGCACTGTGTAAGCTCTCGCCCTTTCATGGGGGGTTCTTTTCTGGCTGCTGTAAGCTTTCTGAAGTGTGACAAATAACCGAGCAGGCCCGGAGCCCACAGCTCAGTAAGCATTCCAACAATGCCATATTACTGCTTTAATATTTAAGGTCTAATGTTTCCCTAACTGGCATTCAGACAGCTGGCTAAAAGCATGTCAAGCTCGGCACTCAGTGGAATGTCATATATGTTGTTGGTGTGTTAAATGTTTTGTAAAAGAAAATAAGGAAAAATAACTTAAATGTGAGGAATTTTGTAGTGACATTTCAAAGTATTTCCTTTCTAAATGCCATGTCTTGCATGTATGAAGCTAGTCAAAGATTGTACTTACATGCACAGAAATAAAGGTTACTTTAAACTGGCTTAAAATGGCACATTGTCATGCAGTCTGGTCAGCTTTAAGTGTAGAATTTCAATTTGCACCTTAAAAAAAAAAAACCTGAGGAGAAATGGTGAAAATAAAAAATAAAATAAAAAACTGGCTGAATGGATGGCTGAGCTGAAAAAGTTGGTGTATCAATAAAAGTAAAATGTAACAAAGTGCAATGGGAACATAACAATTCAATCATGACTTAAATGGCGGCAAACGAAAACATCAGATTTGTGTGGAGCGATGTGGAGACTGTAACGTTCCTCAAGTTATTACATGAAATAAACATAAATGCCATATTTCCATCAGGTTTTCTACATTATTTTTTACTGTTTGAGGTTTGACTGTTTTTTACTTATGTCATCACAGTGCACCCTCTTCTTCTGCAATGGTTTATTTGCACCCGACTGGAAAATTAGCGCCACCAACTGTTTATCTTAATGCACTTAACTCATTAACTCGTCTCACTTTATTGTCTCAGCTTTCTTTTGTCCTAAGAAGAAAAGAGACGAGGGAGGAGATGGGTAGAGTAGATTTGGTCGTACATAGTGGTAACTGCTGGTATAGATGGAGTTCAGGTAAAAAATAATAGTTTGTTTCTTGGTCCGTTCTGTTTGGAGTTTGAGAGAAACAAGCCACATGGACTCCAAGTATTGCCCGGACTGTATTAATGAACATGATCGGAAGTGACTGTGTGTATTTGTTGAACCTGTAATAGTGTGAAACCCTGTTCAGGGGTGTTATCCTGCTGTCCAAACAGCACAATCTGGAATAGGAAGAACCAGAGGGAGGCAATTAACAAATGACTCACCACTTACATCCACTATAATTGAAAATGATTCCTCTCAGAGCGCAGATAAAAACGTTTAAAAGCATGGTGTATCATTCGATGATTATAAGCTGTCCAAGTTGCAAAAAGAAAAAAAAACATCTTGTACCCTGCCTCCATCTGACCTTGACTCACCAACAGCCTTATGATCGGGACTCTGATGTCACCTTTCAAGTCATTATCGCTTTCAGAGCTGCACGTGTGTTAGCACGTTTAATTCCAGACTGATTGTGAAAACATTTATGATTTGAGAAAAAACATTCCCCAGAGACATGCATCAGTCACAGGAACACATCATCCTGCAGCATACATTACAGACCTTATGGCAACATGTTTTCAACCTCGCCAATTTTTTTCTCTCGTTTTTTCTTTCTTTTCTGGCTTCTATCTCTCAGTCTGTGGATGTACCTGCCCTCCCCCGCCCTTACACCCCCCACAGGTGACGGCAGAGCAATTAAATCCCTGGTGCCAGGATTACTTCTTAGCAAAGGTTGCGGCTAATGACAGGTATGTGTGGGAATAGTTTAATATTATGTAGGAATACACAAACGCTTAAGCGTTTCAGTAACAGATTCAGTGTGACACGAAATGGGAGCGGAAGCTGGTGGGATCCAGTCAAACCTGGAAGCTAATTTTGTAAGATGGGGTGGAGGAATGTTGGGGGAAGAGCTGGTGGTGCACTGTAACTGAACCCAAAACTGCAGATCTGCAGGGGGCAGTCTCTGACGTATGTGTGTGTATGCGAACGTGTGTGTATGTTCGCTTGTGTATATTTTTGTGTGTACAGGAACGTTTGCCATAGCTGCGATGGAAGGAACAGATGGGCGGGGGAAGTGGACTCCTGTGCCTGAGGACTACTGTGGCGCTTAGGATCAGAGTGCCGCCTACGTTCCACCCTGGGCCCCAGTTACCCACTACAGCACATGGAGCCCGTCCAGCACCAGCCCATCATGGACCAGCCCCCCCCACGCCATCTGTCTCCCAGGACAGACAACCCCCCTCCTTCCTCCTCCTTCTCAGCGCTGTGTCTTTGCCAGCCCCGCTCCTCCGCCACGCCACCCCCATCCCGAAACCAAGAAAACAGGTCCACCAGTTACAGTGACGTTACGTGTCACTTTTTGGAGCTCTGGGAACGCAGAAGGAATTTGGAAAGATGACTCAAGGAGGAGATTGAGAGCCAAGTGCATTTAAACCCATACATCAAGAAGATGGAGAGATTTATTTATGACAAACCTGCTTCCACACATTTTTCTTTGGATAATTTGGGCTTACAGCATCTTTAGAGGAGTTTGCACAGAGAGGGGAACGACATGAATTTAAACAAGTTACCACAATTGGGGACAAACCACTTTTCATGCTCAATATCCACAGGTTATAACACAATCTAATTACAGAACATGGATGATTTCATTTCAGATTTTTGTCGAGCACACCTCACTGTTTCATTGCTTCTTAATGTCACCTCAGCACCATCTGTTAACATGAAATAAACTTGATGACTTTATTCAGTGTCATTTAAAACAGGCAAAATCCAAAATGAAAAAAATATATATTTAGCTTCTCCAGTTTATTATTATTCCTGAGAAATGTTGGTTTGAAGCAACAATGAACAACTGCGCTCTCATTTTATATCAATAATAGGTTGCATGAGTAACATATGAACGAGGATGTACGAACAAAAAGAAGAGAGCATTCAGCGTCTGGTTTGGCTGCATTGATAAGGCCAGATAAAACCTTTGGCCTGTCCTAATCACCTGTCAGCTCTGCCAATAGCCCCTAGTCCTCTAACTGAGGGGGAGTGTCTCATGTCTCACAATGCCCTGCCTCTTTGGTGTCTGCGGAGATAATGAGACAATACTGTACTGAAGCTATGACACCATGCTGGGTGGGAAGGTTGGTTGGGGGTGCAGTAAGGACCGATAATGAGGGACAAACTCTTGCAGGCATGGGGGAAGTGGCGGTGGGTAGATGATGTTTTGAGGCAACCGCAGCAGGAGGTTCAACATGAGCCGGGAGGGAGGTGGAGGAAGAGGAGATGTACAGAAAGAAAGGGAACAAAGACCAGCAACAAAATGCCGAGGACAAGTCAAAGAAAGAAACACAGCTTACAACAGATTAATGAAGACACGAAACAGCTGGACATCTGGTACACTGTGTGTGTATTTGTGGCTGTAACTTACTCTTACTGTATACCAAAGGATTGACAGAGAGAAAGAAATCTCAAACTCTATAGTCTCATCTGCTCTTTTATTTGCAGGGAGTAAACCCAGCTCATTAAGTAGGAGGAAAAACATTGACATAAACACCATCTGCCTCTTCTACTCTCCTCCTATAATGACATGACTATTATGATGGTAAGGGGTTGTTAATTTAGCCCAAGACAAACAAAGATTCTCTAACTACCCCCTCTGTGTTATATTAATATAGTTGTGAACACTCTCCCTTAGGAGCTCTGCGCTTCCTTCCTGCCTGTAACGAATCTCCCACACACTGCCTTCATTTGTGCCTCTAACTTTCTCTACAAGTCTAATTTCTTGCATTTTTACTTCAGTCCTTGTTTCCCATTCATTCTTTATTCTTTCTTTCCTACTCTCTGATTAGTCTTTTTCAAGGTAAGGGGCGACCATTTTGCCGTCGTTTTTCCCTCCTAATTACATAGAGGCAGCCATATTTCACTTTTTTAAAGGGGTGCTATCCAGTTTTGGCCATTTCTTCACTGTTTTCTTGCTTATTGCTCGCAGGTTTCTCTATAGAGCTCCCCCTACAGCTTCGGAATAGATATTTGGCAGCTCCTATGTTTACTTGTGTCTGACTCCTCACTCGGTCAGTCTGCTGTTTCCTCTTTCTCTGTTCCTTCAACAATGCTTTCCTAGCTTTCGGCTTCTTTCTTGGCGGCTCAGCCATGATGATAGTGTGAAAAACTCCATCGCTACCTTGTTAGCCAGTTCCTGAATGGGCGTATGTGTGCAGTGCTGTGAAGCAATTTGTTACATCGTGAGACCTGATAACACGCGATACTTCCTGGCGCTGAGTCCGGCGACTTGCTGGCCCAAAGTTGCAAGGGTGGTTTTTCAGCTCACAGGCGCTAGGGGGGAGCGAGACGACCACCATTCAACTCAAAAAAAGTCATATAACCATTCCAATGACTCAGAAGCTGTTCGCTTAAGGTAAATTAAGCTACAAAAACTGCATAGTTCCCCTTTAATATTATCAATTTCACAACGTTCTGTTGGAGCGGTATGTGTGCTGCAATAAACACACACACACACGGACACACACACACACACACACACACTTACACACACACACACGCAGGGTAGCAAAGTTACATTAATTCCTCGGCCCTCGGGAGAGTAGTGTATTGATTGGGCCTCGGTGTGGTTTGTCACAGGTGATCACAGTGATTGGGACACTGCTCAAGCGTGTTATCGAGCTCTGCCCTGGAGGAGAGCACCGTAAGGACCTAAACAGTGCAAACTGACTGGCACTAATGGAGAGCACCACTCTTATTGTTTCAGTCACTTGTCTGCACTGACAAGCGGAGCAGGAAAATGACAGACACGCAGAGAAATAGCATATCAACTGACTGGATTTGGGCTTGTGGATGGTGAGTAGTTGTGTCAGTTGGGGACAAATAACATGTGAAAACTGGGCCTATCAGTGCACAACCTTGGCTTGAAGTCAAAGTGAAAGTATATACTCAAAGCCTTTCGTCTGCACAAAAGTATGGGGTTGCTTTCCTTCAGCACTCTACATCCTGCAGCCCTGTCCCTGCCCTCCTGACATTCTTACCCTCCAGACCTGAGACCTGCAGGTGTGAATCCTGCTGGACTTAACATCCATGACACTCCCTGTTTCTCTACCATGTCTGCCCTTCAAACACACTCACAGAATAAATCCATCCCATGTCCATTCTCATCTCACCTCTTTCAACCCTTGTCATTGTTCACATGTCACTCCCTCAACAGGACCATGATGTACTGATGGTTCTGCATGTTCCCACCCATTCAGTTCAAATCCTTTATACTCGCTTTTACATTGATTTAAAAGCATAATACACTTTTACATTGATTGAACATGGTGGGTAGTGTCAGTGACTTGACTTCATCAGACAAGGCTGTGGGGGTACGTCTGACAAAAATGGTTGGGAACCTCAGGTCTAAAAAATGTAAAAATATCGGTATAGTCCTTTCATTTTCACCTCTCAGAATTACAGAAGACCTGATTTTCAGCAGCTTCATTAAATCTAGTAACTTTTACCAATTTATTGCCATCTGAAAAATAGTGAAATTATCATGGCTGGTATACCAGAGGTATTAGGCATATTAACATGCATTACTTTAAGAAGAGGGGAAAGAGTCTCTCCTCTGGATTACCACCTAAAAATAACTCAAGATGCTCATCAGTTGCTAGAATAGGATGAGACTGCAGATTCTTTGCCCAGTGGTCACAATTAACGCTGAACCCTCAATATTGCCAGGCAGCCTCCAGAGATCTATTAGAATTACCATAAGCAAATTGGTCAACAACTAGACATATCCCACATGTGGGGTTAGCAGCAGAATGTGACCCTACCCAGTCTCCCTGCTGACTGACACTGTTCCCTCTCGACCTTTGGCACAGTCAGCTGATCGAACACACCACCTCAGAGCTGGAGTAAGCATTGTATATGGGGGGGCATTGCTGTCTGCATTACATCAAACATTCATAACCTGACCTGGCATAACAGAGGAAACTCTTAAAACCCCCTGAAACTGTACTAGAGGGTACACGTTAATGTAAGGAGGGTGGAAAAGCGTAACAGCTTTAAAATATTAACCTCTTTATAACAGTTTGATGGCTTAATCGCCAATCAATACCATTGTGCAGCGGCTGTGGCTGGGTGGGAACAGGATGGTGGTGATGAAAAATGCATGAGACTGGAGCTGAGGTGGGGGGCTAGAAAATTAAACCCTGCCCGCCACATTTGCTGAGTTGCAGCGGTGGAGCTGGGATAAGTTAGAGTAGGGAGGTTTGTGTATGTGTGTGTGTGTGTGTGTGTGTGTGTGTGTGTGTGTGTGTGTGTGTGTGTGTGTGTGTGTGTGTGTGTGTGTGTGTGTGTGTGTGTGTGTGTGTGTGTGTGTGTGTAGGGGTGTGGTTTCACTATGGTGTGTTTTGCACTTGAGTGAAAGAAATAAAAACACTCTGGCAATGGAAAATGTGACGCATGCACGCACACGCACACGCACACATACACACACACACACACACACACACACACACACACACACACACACACACACACACACACACACACACACACACACACACACACACACACACACACACACACACACACACACACACTGCAGAACACTATTCTTTTTCACCTCCAAAGTTTAAAGGGAAGCCATTTTTGACTTCACTCCTGTTTCATATTCATAAAAACAGGAAAATACTCAACTATCAATGGGGAAAGAGCACAAGGATGATAAAACTAGGATGGGAGATACTGCGACTCCTCTGCTCTGTTGATGAGCTGAGACTCAGTCACTGTACTGCAGGGCTCCTGCTGGCAAACACGTGTTAAGTATGATATGACCCTAAAATCCAGTCTACTTTTAGTATACCCTTAATTCCTAGCTTGTTGGGACCATAAGGCCTCAGCTTCCCTAGGGTCATGAAAGATTAAAGATCCTTTCTGTACAAATTAAACCGACAAAATCATATTTACACTCAAACAACAGCTTGTAGGGCGCCTGGATAGCTCACCTGGCAGAGCAGGCGCCCATATATAGAGGTTTACTCCTCGATGCATTGGCCGCAGGTTTGACTTTGGCCTTTGCTGCTTGTCACTCCCCCTCTCTCTCCCCTTTCATGTCTAAGCTGTCCTGTTCAAATAAAGGCCTAAAATGCCCAAAAAATGATCTTAAAAAAACACAGCTTGTACCTCATGTGATGTCTTGTATTTAATTTATAGCACGTAGAGGGACAACAGTTAAAACAAGCAAGCTGATTTTATTATTTGAATGTGTATTCCCTGGATTGTTCAAACTCATCAAGTGACTTTCATTTCTTTTATATTGTTTACCCTTGTGTTATGAGGGTATAGCTTTAACAAAAGTCATCTTTTATTAAAACAAAATTAACTAATTTTTAAAAGTGACTCCAGTTACCATCTGACAGAAAGACTATGGCCATTGTAACCCAAGAGCACTGTAGCTATACACTATAGCTCATTCTGTAAAGTCCAAGTACGGAGTGTGGGCAGTTCACCTCCTGGGCACTGCTGAGGTGCTTTGAGCAAGGCATCAAACCCCCAACTGCTCGGGGCGCCAGTAATAGACAGCCTCCTCACTCTGCCATCTCTCCATTAGTGCATGCTTGGGGTCCTGTTTGTGCATGTGTGTGTATTTCAGGTAATGTATAACAACAATAACAGAGTGTAAAAATGTAATTTCCCCCTGGGGATCACTAAAGTATGTCTTCTTCTTCTATTTCCCATCTTGTTCAGTGCAGAGGTAGGTCCTACAAAGCTGAGCTGCTACACCCACCTGCCTCTCGCCTCTCTGTCGGGTGCCGCGCCCCGCCACGAGGCTGTGATCTCACCTGTCAGAGTGAATTTAGCGGCAGGTGAGTTCAGCCGGTGGCTACCTGCAGACTACAGCCTTGTTTTACGCTCCAGTTGGCTGTCTCCTGCTGAACATGAAGCTGGAGAAAAAAATGGACAATGACCTCCCTCTCCAGCTCCAAGTCAATGCAGGAGAAAGCCTCTGCTGGAGGAGGGTCAGGGAGGGGGGAGAGGTTGAAGAGTATTTTTAGAGAAAAAAGAGGGAGGGGGTACGCATGTAATACTTCAGCTAGGGTTTCCTGGAAGTGTTTTTCTAAACTGGCAAACCAGTGGGTGGCACATTGTAATCTGACAGTGATATAATTGTCCCTGCTGGTAATGTGTGTGACATAGAGCATGCGAAATCTCTCAAAATTAATTCACAAGTAACACTTTCAACACAGAATAGGAGACTGTTCAGGGGAGAGAAGGGAGGAGGTGAGCTGAGCTGCTGAAGCTTCTGTGGCCTTGAACGGTCCATCAGCTAAGCTCTTCTTTCTCATTCTGCCTGAAGTAAACTGGGCCCTGCCCTCGACAGAAGAAAATAGCTCTGTCATTGATCAAAATGCATCCTAGCAAACAGGCATAACCAAAATAGCGTCGCCATTGATCTTGAACGGAAGACTGATCAATCTTTATTAGTTCTGAGTGCAAAGGGCTTGAAACAACAGAAACGCAGCATTATATTGAAGACGCTGCCAGAAAGTCTGCTCTCCGACGATCCAACACTCTCACCACATTTGTACTGTACGCACTCACAGCTCAGACAGAGGGCCTGAGTAACCTCTTCACACACACACATTGAGCCTATGAGAGCACAGTCAGACAGGCAGACAGAAGTGTGCAAGGAAGTGTTTCAGTCAGCAGGAAGAGGCTGTGTTGAACAGCGGCACCTGGCTTAAAGGATAACACTTCCCCTGATCTCCTGTATCTACAGGGCCAGGCCAGCTGAATTCACCATCTCATAACCATGGAGGGGGTTACCTACGGCAACAGCAGCCAGCATCATTTCTCTGAAAGTAGATGGCACAAAAAAATACATCAATACTTCCCATGATATAAGCTGTCCTCTGGGGACCCATCTGCATCTGATTACAAGCTGTAAATCTGCCTGACCCTTTTTTTTTTTTTTACTGTCTGCCCATATAGCTCAGGATGTTTATTGATCTTAGTGGACATTGTGATACCTTACACAGACACCCAGAAAAAAAATGCCAGCGCTACTTTCAGCTGCTAATGTGAGAAGTTTCTATGAGCACTCAGGAGAACTTGTTTCTCCTTGACGTGTTTGCACCTGAAACCCCAAGGCTAGGAGAAGATAATAATTGGAAAAAAAGAAGCCTGATATATTTGTCAAGTGACGGCAGAGATGCAAAGCACAGAGAAATCCCCAAAAATCATGTCTCCCTCATTATACATACAGGGAAACACTTATCTAAAAAAGCTCAAAACAGAAAACAAAGCAGTCTGGGAGAATGCATGACACCCTAAAGGGAAAGAGAAGAGCTGGGAAGGGACAAAGAGGCGGAGAGCGACATGAAGGGGGAGGAGGGTGCCGCATTTAGCCTGCTCCCTAGCTAATGTATGGGAAGTTTTGGCGGCAGAAATAAGATAGGGGTAGAGAAGGAGAAACAGAAAGAGAAAGCGAGAGGGGGAGTTAAGGGGGTAAACAGAAATGTCTTTGATCCTGGTAGACAGATGTTGAAGAGAAGCTGTCATTTCTGTGTAAAGGCCCACCTGAGCTGGCAGCTAGCCATTTCCAGATGGCTCTTTGTTCCAAACCCAGCACTAATGAGCAGATAGAGAGACGGAAAAGGAGGGGAGGGACTCTGGCAGGGGCAACGAGGAGGAGCATGAGATTTGGGGGTGGCATGATGGGGTGTTTTTCAGCTGGCACAGATACAGGAATGTTAATACTGATGTACTGATTACATCTCATTTACAAGCCTCTAGCGTCCTGACTGGACAGCAGGAACCAAACACCTGTGACTTGAAAATCTCATCGATAGTCAATTGCTCGGATGCGCAGCAGTGCACTGCTGTTTTGCATATTCATTACACAATCCCATGCATCAATAGATCAATGGCGATGCATGCTTTCATACGCATACAAACCACGGGGATGTGCCATACATCAATCACCCCGCAGAATAATCAAATAGCACACTCCTCCCCTGGGTCAGCAAATACCGTGGATTTGGGGAAAGACGATAACATCCACTATCTACTTACATCCACTTTGATGTGCATCCGTGTGTTTGTGTGTGTGAGGGGGGCGAGTTGAAGATATGTGAAAAGGTGCAGGTTGAAATAAAGGTATATAGTAAAAACCACGGATATGAATTCACATACACAGAGTTCATTTGATGATTAAAATAATCACTTGAATTCAGATAAAAGATTCTCCAATGACTTTCAGTGACAGTATCTGAGGAGCAATTTCCACATGGATAATATTAAC
The DNA here is from genome assembly GCF_031162955.1 of Sander vitreus. Classification (NCBI taxonomy): domain Eukaryota; kingdom Metazoa; phylum Chordata; class Actinopteri; order Perciformes; family Percidae; genus Sander; species Sander vitreus. Next base: position 9,278,406 of record NC_135870.1, on the reverse strand, counting down.
AAACCAAGTTGTCTCGGTTCATGTTATTCTCATTTACATTCTAAAACTGCACTGTTGAAAACCAGGATAAGAGACATTTAAGTTTTTTCAGATTTAAGATTTTAAGTTTGATGGTCATCACTGACATCCAGCAGGCGTCAATAGACTTTTCATGTATAAGGCTATGCTATCGAAGATGCAGACCACAAGTTTTTTGAGACTTTATAGTTACCTATCATAACTATAAAGTCTCAGAAAACTTTAACACCAGTAGTTAGTGTATCTATTGTAGGGCTGTGCTCAGGCCTGATGCAGACACACACACACACACACACACACACACACACACACACACACACACACACACACACACACACACACACACACACACACACACACACTTTTCTCTGACCAATTGTGAAAGTGAAAAGTAAAGTGTTTAATGACAATCATAGCTTTTTTTTCTAATTTTCTCTCTCTCTGATTCACCTTCATTTAAGCATGATGGTGTGTTGAGATCAAAATGTAATTTTAATAACATTTACGGCAGGAAGAAGGGTGAGAAAATAACTAAAAATTATACTTTCACATTTTACTCTCTAAAACGTCTGTGACTTTGGGTTTAAAATAATTTTCTGTAGTTCCGTCCAAACAGATGGAGCTGCCCACATAAAAGCCCTTCTACCAAGCTCTGTATGTAGCCTTGGTAAACACACAAGCAGGGAGCTCTGAGAGTGCAGGCTGTAGTTTGACATTGGTGGTGTAAGTAAATATAAAGGCAGATGTAATGGAAGCTGTTAAGGGATTACTGTGCAGTTCAAAAAACCATGAAGACAAACAATAAGCTATGGAAAGGATACAATTTTGGTATCTTGTTGTGTTGAAGAGATCTTGGCCAACAAGTCCTTGTCATTATAGAGGTTTGGTCTAGGCAAAAAACCTTAATATTAAAGGTCCCATGGCATGAAAATTTCACTTTATGAGGTTTTTAAACATTAATATGCATTCCCCCAGCCTGCCTATGGTCCCCCAGTGGCTTGAAATGACGATAGGTATAAACCGAGCCCTGGGTATCCTGCTCTGCCTTTGAGAAAATGAAAGCTCAGATGGGCCGATCTGGAATCTTGCTCCTTATGACCTCATAAGGAGGAAGGTTACCTCCCCTTTCTCTGCTTTGCCCACCCAGAGAATTTGGCCCACCCATGAGAGAGACACATCATGGCTTTCAAATGAGCAAAGTGGCAGTTGGTCAAGGGCACACCCCCACCCTCCACCTTGCCCCCCCCTCTCTCCTCCTCAATAGCTACAGACACAGAAATGGCACATACTAAGGAAAGCTCATTGTGGGACTGGCTCTAGTGGCTGTAATTCTGCACCAAGGCTGAATTTCGGGAAAGAGACTTCAGATACAGTATTAGGGGACCACTAAGGTCTATATAAAAGAGACTTCAGATACAGTATTAGGGGACCACTAAGGTCTATATAAAAGCATCCAAAGAGCACCATGTCATGGGACCTTTAAGAAAAGCTCATGGTTAAACAATTACTTGGTTAAAGTGGAAATAGACAATTGACTGTCTAGTAAATGTTGATTACACAATGTAATGGCTTAAGAATAATGACACAATCAGCGTTTAGATTGGTTCCCTATAAACCTCGCTTTCAATATGCAATTCTGTCTGCCACTGGGGATAATGAAAGCTGGATTTACGGCACAAAGGAAGTGCGTCAACCATTGCGCAACCAAAACAGGAAGAGACTAGTGCCTTTGGTTTCCCCAGTAGCTATCGGTAGCTGTCCCCAGGTAGCAGAAATGGCAGACGGTGGAATAACTGTTGAAACTCTATCTGGCAAAAGATAAAGAGCCCTGTTGATGGAAGAGGCAAAGAAGGTGAAGAGGGGTGGTGATAAAAACTGAGGACAAACTAAATCAGTAAGTAAGGGACTGTTTATTATTTATTTCAGGGGCCACTGGAGGAGTTATGGGATCTTGAGTCAAAATTGACCTGACCCTCCCTTAACCAGCAATACATTTTGGATGATCCTCCAAAATGATATGGGGAAAAAAGGGATGACCCTGCCCAACAATATATTGATGCCTTCTATACTTGTTTGCACTTGGCAAAGCCATACAGATAGCCATTTTTGTTTTTACAGCCATGACATATGTGACTAAACCTCTGCATTCTCATCTTACGCATCACAACACAGTTATGGTGTGGTGGCCATTTCAGTAGATTTACTCACTAACATTGTTGTGGAAACACAATAAGCATGGAAACTAAATGCACACTTCCTGCATTACTTCAAATACTAAGTTACTAATCTAGTAAACTAGTATTCACATGAAATAAAACAATAAAACATTGAGACCATTCAGCAAAGCACACTGGGTAGTAACAAATTCAACACTGGTTGCTATGGACTCGTCACTAGGCTTTCTCAGTCATTGTATATTTTAGCATAGGTAAAGCTGCCGAAGCTCCATTTCTCAGACGAGCGTCAATTTGGGAGCTTGCATGCTACCACTCCTTCCTTCTCAAATGCAGTGAAAAGGCTGTCATATATATATATATATATATATATATATATATATATATATATATATATATATATATATATATATATATATATATATATATATAATATCACCGGGACCGAAAGGATATTTGAGTCGGGTATGGCTGCAGCCTGGAGACCTCCCGTCTCATGCCCTCCCGGCTTGGTGCAGTCTGCAAGCTTTGACTTTTCAAAATAAAAGCTTGCGTCTGGTCCATTATGTTTTCGTACGGTGTTTGGGATGTTTTTGAACTAAACAGTACGGCAATCATGCTAATGAATAAAATTATTTTTTCATCAGATGTCTTAGTTCCAACACGATGGAGTTAGCAAAGCAGTTTTGTGTTTATATGTGCGAGCGGGATTCATTCAGTTTGGGAAATCCCACAGTCTCTAAAGCTACAGTTCAAATTGTCTGGCTGACTAAATAGAAAGGGACCCATTTGCTAGCGATAAGGGCCGAGACTGAGAGAGCTACATGGAGCTACATGGATAAATATGCACCAAACAAGCCACTTTGAAATGTTGCTGTTCTCATGAATACAAAAGTTGGGTGACCCTCCCCCCTAGACTAAAAAAAATTGGATGACCCTCCCATCAAGAAAGAATAAAAAGACATGACCCTCCCCTACTTTCCTCCGGTGGTCCATACCATAAATACCGAACGGTCCCTAACAAAACTTGCCTACTTATTAACACTACTGGCTATTTTACTTACTGCCTTTATCATAGAACTGAGATCAGGGTTTCTAGTTCAAATTGGGATTCTTACAGTTGATTCTTGCTTTGGCTAGTAGCCAGGCTGCTAGCTAAAGCGTGATTTATGGTTCTGTGGAGGCTCCACGCAGAGCTTTCGCCGTAACCTCGATCTCATTACACTGGTATTGATCAATATCAATGCCAACGTTGGTATCGATATTATTGATATTTGGATCGATCCGCCCACCACTTGCAAGTAGCGACTAGCGTCATAGTGAGAGAAACAAAGTGTCTCCCCTGTGCTTTCTGACCACGTGGGAAATGTATAGCAGGGGAAGTTAACCCTCTCCTTGATTTCATGTTGTTTATGGAGAAGGAGAACCAGGAAATGAGTAAGGGGGAAATGCAACGCTGTCGAGACACGATGTGCGTTGCCGCGACATGTTACATTTTTCGAGAGGTGCACGACAGGCTACGGCGTATGGTCTGGCATAGAACCATGTCTCCACGTACCTACGTACATAGCCACGGCGTAGATTTTACACAGAAGTATAAATCGCGCTTAACGCTAACACTAGCAACCAGAAACAAACATCTATGATTCCTTGTCCGTTTGATAATCTAAACAGAGAACACGTTTCCTTGCAGTTGTTGACTGAATTCTCACATTTTGCTGACCTATCCATCCACCCCAACCTCCAGGTTTGACTGCACAAATAACATCATACTTCCAACTTTTGTTCCTGATGGACAAAAGCCATAATTTACATGGTCTTTCAGCCATTGTTTTCAGACCAGCGAGGGATCATGGTGGGTCATGTAGGATGTGTCTTAACCCCCATTGAAAAAAAATCTGGTTTTGTAAAAAAAATGCTGAATAATGGACAGTAAGTTTACATTGCACCAAAGCACCTCCACACTGCAAGCATAGAAAAACTTCCTAAAGTGTGCCAATATGCAAAACTGCAACTATCCTGATAGATTCTCTGACATCCCGTGAGAGTTTTCTCTTCCTCTCTCTTTACCTGCAGTCTGTGGTAGATATCAAAATGTTCCTCCCTGCTGTTCACTAACAGCTCTACATGGTCAGAAAAACCTCATGAGACCACTGAATATTTCTTATTTTAACTCAACGTTATGTTTAACTGACGGTATGTTGTCATAAATGTGAAGATTATATAGTTTTTTATAAGTTCCCTAATATGTCTTTCAAACCTTAACAATGATAGAAGTGAATTAGAACTGCTGAGTCACATTGTATTGAACCACACTGCTTCAGCACACTCTTTGGCTGCTTAAAATATTTTTATGTGTTGTTGGTAGTGTAGTGAGGTGTGTGCAGAATGGTGTTTTAACAGAGAGACAGACAAAGAGTCAGAAAGATAGACTCCCAATCAATAGCTCCTTAATGGTCATCTTTATAGCTGGACAATTGTCCCATCAGCTTGGCGCTCTCTGCTCTGGCACGTCGGGTTGTGGTGGTAGTCAGCCTGCCTGTCTGAAGGACGTCCGAAGAGTTTCAAAGGCGATAACAAATCAAACTGTTCCCTGAATCTAATATCAAACAGGCCTGTGTCAGCATTTATTAGAGAAATCAGATTCTCCCCCTCCTTCATCCCTTCGTCCCCCCCCCACTCTCCCACTTGCAGTATTCCAACACAGAGCGGCTCTTTGAAGTCGAAAGAATGCAGGATCGCAAATTACCCAGGAGACGCAGCTGATAGTCTTTGAAGCCCTCCTTTGATAGTGTTGTTTTTTGTGCTCCCCCTGCATATCTCTCCCTCTATCTCTCACTTGCTTTTTCCTTCTTTCCACACACAATGCACCTTGCAATTATTAATCTGTACAATGGTGAGACACACACACACACACACACACACACACACACACACACACACACACACACACACACACACACACACACACAATAACACTTACATTCAGTCAGAGTAATAACAGAAACATTTTAAAGTGAAAGTGAAGGGGATCCTTAAATCCTTAAAACCTTCTTGTTGTTTGGATTTATTTATTTGATTTACAATAAAAGAGGTGGAACACTCCTCTTAGTTTCTTTTTCTTAGGTAAACCAAGAAGACAAGGCTCTAGTTTTGATCAACTGAAACTCTGGGCCTGTGGTATAGCTGGCTCCCTCTTTCCCCAAAGAATGACAGATGGAAAGTCCTGGGCATGATGTAATTTTCCCTTAGCCATTGTCTACTCACAACTTCCTTCAGCATCCTGGGCACAGATATAAGCTGCCACGGCGCATTTCTGTTTACTCTGGTCTCTCCCACATCTTAGGGGAATAAATGTAAAGGTACTCAGAAGTTATTTCTCTATATCAGACAGCCTGACAGCAAATGCAAGGTCGTATCTGCTTAGGAAAACTGACAACAAACTCCCACTTGTTAAATGGCTGTTATGTGGTTTAGGGCTGACAGAAAGAAAGCATGATTTTTATTTTCAGCAGATGACAAGAAGACAAATATTATGTTTAAGCTGAAAAACTGAAGGGGAAATTTTGTTCAACATGCAGTAAAATCATGTCTATTCTCTGAGAAAGGTCCAGGTATCATTGGTATTTGTGCCAAAATACATTGACTACTTTATACAATACTTCACGATGTCAACTTTAAAGGTGGTTATGTTTCTATTGTGTTTTAGTCCCTGTTATCCACAAGGCAACTAAATCTTGACCAATTAACACAGCTTTCCTTTAACAATTAGCCTACAAAGTGCACTGGGTTACGTCAGTGCTGCACATTGACTTCATGGTAACTTTCTGTAAAAGCTAAAGCCATGGAATAGTTTGACATTTTGGGAAATATACTTATTCACTCCCTTGCAAAGAGTTAAATGATAAGATTGATACCACTCTCAGTGACTTGCCCAAAACTAATCTCATCACGTCAGCAAGAAAGTGAATGAGCGTACTTCCCAAAATGTCATACTGTTCCTTTAAGGTACGCTGACTATTACGAACTTATTAATTAAAATTGAATGTAATATTCAGAATTATGTTGTCATTAGTGTATAACCAACTGAAACTAATAATCGTTGTGTTTTGTGTTAGCTAAGAATGAGCCCTTCATATCTACTGTAGATAGGGTAGGGAGTGGGATGGAGCCCGCCATGTTTCTACAGTAGCCCCCTAAAGTGAAGGCCACCGTAGTTTCTCGTGCACACTTTGAAAGGGAGGGGTGAGGGCAGGGGTTTTCAGTTGCAATCTGCAACCTCACTGCTAGATGCCGCTAAATCCTGCACACTGGTCCTTTAAAGGTTAAAAATGGCTTGCTATTTTTGGTCAGTGAATGAGACGTCGGGCCCTATCTTGCACCCGGCGCAGCGCAAAGCCCGACGCGAGTGTCTTTGCTAGTTTAAGACCGACGCAGTTGTCAATTTCCCATCCAGCAACCCCGTTGTTTAAATAGCAAATGCACCATGCGCCCATTTGTGCGCAATGGGCGTGCTGGTTTTACAGGGAGGTGTGTTCAGGTGAATTCTTGGCGTATTGCTATCTTTAGGCAGCGGGAAGTGATCGCACCATTGACCAACAAAAATCTGGTCTAAAGTCAATAGCGCAGAATTTCATTGTTATTTTAACAGCAAATTAGTAAAATGCGCCTATGGCTTATGCACAGCGCGCGCACACTATGCTTGTTACACACAGGGAAGCGCAGCAGCCCACAAACATGCAAAGGATTACAAATAAAAATATTACGGTGCAAATCCACCATCATAATAGCAATGTGCCAAGGTACAAACCCGCCTGGCTTTTAAAGGGAATGGGAGATGACACTCTGATTGGTTTATTGCATGTTACGCCCAAAACACACCAATGAATTAATGAAGACACTAAGTACAACCTTTTTGAACCATGCGCCCGACACACGGACCCTTTTTTCCACTGTCAAACTAGCAAAAGTGGATTTGGACACGCCCTAAACGCACCTGTGCCATGCACTTCACGCCGTGCGCTTAGATCGTTAAAATAGGTGTATAACCTCGTGTTATAGGGAGAACACCACTGTAAGACAACAATGACAAAGCAAATCATCAACAAAAGTATTTCACAAAGCCAGTGCGATATACAGTATAGTACAAATGAAGCCGCCCACAGGTTTCTGGTTTCATGTGCAAAACAGGCCATTATTTCTTCTTCTTATGTTATTGGCAGGTTCCTTCCCGTGAGAAACAGCAGGATTAGATCTGCTGTCTATCAGCGATGTTGTAATCCAGTCAATACTTCCAAGGACACTTAGAATATGTATGTTCTAATCTCTGGATTTTTCAGTGGGCACTTCACTGACTACTGTCATGACTCACTAACACAACATTGACTCATTATGTAAATGTAACCGGGCTGAGGACACACTTCTCAAGTAGACATAAAGAGCATTGGTAAAATGTCAAATTTCTTTTTAAGTATTCTTCCTTTTGATGTCACAAGATCTGAAAGTTTAGTAATACTTCTGAGCAAGTATAAAACTGATACCGCACCCCTCCTGTTCTTCACTTTTAATCACCAGGGAATTCAATGCTTCGTCTCCACAATCCACGGCAGCACAGATCATTTCCTAAGAGATGATGCAACCATTTTGAATTCAAGTGTAATGACAGTCCATTGTTGTAGGGTTGTAAAACTCTTTCATAAATCTTAAATGGCCTCTGCTTCATTAAAGACAGTTACTCAAGAGCTCCTTAGTGTGCTTTTGTGTTTGACAGGTTTGACAAACTCTGCTTTGCTTTTGACTGATGTTCAAGGAAACGATTGCCATCCTGTGAACATGACACAGTTGAAGGGCAATATGTCATGTGCCGGTAATGATGCTAACACACAAACAGGCAAGTGCATGCGCTTCACTTTTCCCGCTTCGGTCCCCCTACAGGTCAGAAGCGGAATTGTCCATTACATTACATTGTCCAGTTCATTCGAACTACAGATCGGCTACCCGATCTGGCGAACTTGCATAATGTAATGTAATGGACAATTCCGCTTCCAACCTGTAGGGGGACCGAAGCGGGAAAAGTTCTCTAGTGTTGCTTTAAAGTGTCTCACACCTGTTTGAAAGCACATAAGCACATATCCTCCCTGATGTAGAGCGCTAGCTGCATCGCTCTGGTGGTTTGGGAGCCTCACGTCCATTTAGATAATTAACAGTGATCAAGGGTCGTCCTGCCTGTCATAGTTGCCTCATGTTACTGCCTGTTCAAAAGGACTCAAACTCACTGGCCTGAGCTGAAAGGAAAGCTACACACAGGCTCATATTCACATCCAATAAGCTCCAGTATGAATTTGAGTATACGTTTTTGAGGTGGGGGCAGGAATCTGACTTATTTAATATGAACAAGGGAAGATCAAGCGCCTTCCACCCACATCCTGCGAAGGCTTTGAAAAGGGACCCAAATTATAAAACACACCATATATGCCATTCATTACAGCATTACTTACAACTTAGACCCTGTCTCACACACACACACACACACGCACGCACGCACGCACGCACACACACACACACACACACACACACACACACACACACACACACACACACACACACGTATAAATGAACACATTGAAACATGAATACTCATGCAAAGAATCCTAGCCAAATCTTAAAAACGCATCAACACCCTCACCAGCTGGTTATTATGGAAGATTCCTCTCTACCACATTGGAAGTGCAACCCGTTAACACCACTGTGGCTTTTAGCACTTCTCCACTAACTCTCCAAGGAGAAGAAAACCATCTGGAGAGAGAAAGTGAGGAAAGAAAGGAAGATGTTCAAGAGGGCATACCATGTTTTGTCAGTGGTTCCCAACCCTTTTCTTAGTATTCCTTTATCAACCACATCCAACATGGTTCAATGTGTTCTTCTAAATAGATAATGAACAGGATGTTATTTAACACAAATAAATATATTAAGTGGATATGGTTTACAACATTGTCAATGCAAGAAGGCTTGGAGTCACAGCATGGAGTGTTAAGGTGTCCTGCTGACAGTGAGCATTTCTTCGCCATAATCCCTTCCCAACTTTGACCAAGTAGTAATTATTTCAACCATAACAACTGAGGTCCATAAACAAGTAGTTATTTTAATCCAAATGAATGTCTTTCACCAACCCTAACCAAGGGAATTCTTAGCCCTCCCAAACTTAGATGTGTAAGATCAAAAAACGGTTGTATTTTTGCAACTGTGATTTGTAATGGCATTGGAAGGCAATAGTGGTGTCGGATCAGAAAGTGCTTTCATGTGTCATTCTGGTCGATTGCAGATTTTGTGAGTTTGTTGTTGGTTATTGTGACCATAGCAACAGTCAAGCTCAGCCTCACAACAACATTTTGTCCTATGTGTGTGTTTATTTTTCCGCTCAACACAAAATAGTGGATATGTATTTTTTAATAAATCCTAATTCATATTTATTTCAAATTAGCTGAGCCACCGGACAATGTATTCACGTACCTCCTGACAACTGCAAAAAGTACACCTTGGTATACATGCAACTCTGGTTGGAAATCACCGCATCTTCCAGCCCTGCTACCTACTAGACTGGTTTATAATAAGATTAGTTGACCTTGCAAATACACCTTGTGGATTGGTTCAGGGGGGCCCAGGCCACATTCATCATGCTTGAACGCTGTGTGCTTGAAACCACTGAGCCAGAGAGCCACTGGGACACCCTGTCTTTTTATAAGTTTTAATTAAGTATTTTTTGTGGGTTTTATAGATGTGGGGTATTTTGTATAGGAAGGTTGTAATGCCACATGTGTGTTGAGACACTCTACAGTGTCAGTGGACTCTTTTCTGCCTCACATTGTTTAATTAGAGCCACCGGTGTGTATGGTGGCGTGCTGTGTGCCTCTTGCCCTTTACACAGCCGGAGAAAAGTCACTGAGACTGTGATGTTGTTTGTTCTCCAAATATTGTAAAATTATGTACTTTCTGTTTTGGGGTAATACTTAAATTCTGGAGTGAGAGCAACTTTTTAGAGCTGAAAGATTTGCTGCTTTTCTTTGTCTTAGGCACTAGTACAATAAATATATTTGGATTTTGGACCGGTTGTTGGAAAAAAAACAAGACATTTGAAGGTGTCACCTTGGGGTTTAGAGAAATGGAATTTTGACATTTCATACACCAAACAATTGATTGTTTAATCGAGAAAATAATCATCAACAATCATTAATGGCTAAAGAGAATAGTTGCAGCCAACCTTTCTCAAATATGAGATATGTAAAGGTCAAATTAAAAAATGTCATGAAATAAATATGTAGATTGGTTAACAGCAATGATATAATCATTGACACAGACTGAAACAACATTAATTTATTCATCCCTGTTGTCAGTCGTACGCCGTTCGGTAACAAAAGCGTTCTCCCCTGGCTGGACTGGAAATGCTCTCTTCCCTCAACAAAGCATGGTAAAACAATGCCGTAAGTACTGCTGTGTGTCTCTCAAGGCTTCAGCAGTGCAGTAATGCATATTGTAAGCTCATAGAAAAAAGCACGGCGCACACAGGGGTACAGTGTCTTTTCATCTCCACATTATCGGTGTGAGACTGCTAATGAGAGCAGTTGTGTGTGCCTGTAACCCCATCAGTTTCATCCTATTCAGCCTAGTGAGCATGCAACCAGTTCTCTGCTACTATGGGACCTATAAAAGATGTGTGTGCATGTGTTATTGAGGTTGAAGAAGAGGGATAGATGGGTTAAATTGAATACTATGGAGAACCGCAGCATCTGGAAGAACAGATGAGGGAAGGCTTCTCTCTCTGCACAGTGATGCGCAGAAATGGAGGCTGAATTATTTTTCGTTACGGCGCCTTTCTTTCGCATTTCATCACCCTTTCAGTGTTGGAGGCCGAGGAGGGAGGGGGGAGGCCCCTCTGTTGGGACGAAAGGAATCTAATCTTAAGATCGAGGGGGTGGAATTAATATACATTGGAAATGGGGAATAAAGGAGGAAAACAAAGAAAGTTAAATGCCTGATGACCTTGTTTGCCTTTGTTTCACTTATGTGGAAAAAGTGTTTAAAGACAGACTCGGGGTGGTTACTTCGTTCTAAAACGTACAGTCGGCAAGCTCTGTGTTACTGTGTCAGTGTTACATGTACTATACATTGCTTTAAATCATATGTTGTTTTCATGTCACTTGTAAGCGAGTCTAAAGCTTCTAAAAGCCAGCAGGTTGCTTGGATGTTTGAGATCTACTTAGTCTTTAGGCCTCAGGCTAAATCAAGCAGATAGTTATTTTATTAGCTTAGCAGACAAACAATACGTCCAACACTGGTACGTGATCTATATGATGCCACTGTTATAACAATTTTTCTCCTCTCTGTTTGTTTGATGGGTTACTGTTCATTGTACAGTATCTGCCCTTAGGCCCTTTTTTATTGTATTCTTGGAATGTAAAAGACTGGGTTACCTCTGTGGTTTGCACACTCAGTCTGAACTGCAGAGCATCCTGAAAATATTTACAACATAAACAAGTATTAATGTTTCACTGTAGTTTAATTCCCAGCACCCCTGGAAGAGAGAGGCCTCCTTTGGTGCATTTCTTAACTTTTGAATGAATATCCAGTCAGAAAAAGATTTAAGTGAATAAAACCAGACTGTGAGCAGGACAGGGAGACATTATGCAGGTCTGTTGTTTTCTACAGTATGCACAGCACAACTAAAGCTTATTATATGAATAAATTAGAACAAACTGAACACTAGAAAGAGCAGTCCTGGGGTTTAGAGAGAGAGAGAGAGAGAGAGAGAGAGAGAGAGAGAGAGAGAGAGAGAGAGAGAGAGAGAGAGAGAGAAAGAGAGAGAGAGAGAGAGACATAAAGTTATTACAGTTCAGCATGGAAAATAGGCAACATCTTGCAGTATTGCAGTCTTAAACCTTATCCATATTAGATAAGGCTCCATTTAGAAACAAATTCAAGAATAAAGTACTTATTAAAGTGTGGGTGCTTTGTAAGCTACAAGCCTGATTATTATATTTTACAAAGCTTAGCAGATTATAGGAATGTATTCTGCATCTAAAAGTAGATTAACAAAACAATCTTGCAAAGGCTGATGTTAAATATTGGTTTCAAACTTTTTCATAAGCAAATGTTTCCAGCCTAAACCATGAATAATACTTAATGTCCACAGTGATGCATGTTTATTTGTCATGAGTCCTGTGAAAATCTTAATGTCTTTTTCAGTTCTGGAGAAGCTTTGTCAAGTCTGAGAAAATACCCCTGATTGTGTCATGAAGCTTTGGTTTATGATGTATTCTCATCATATGGGATGAATGGTAGAGATTACATTACATTACATGTCATTTAGCTGACGCTTTTATCCAAAGCTACTTACAATTGCTATATATCAGAGGTTGCACGCCTCTGGAGCAACTAGGGGTTACGTGTCTTGCTCAGGGACACATTGGTTGATGTATTGCAGTGGGAATCAAACCCAGATCTCCCACACCAAAGGCATGTGTCATATCCACTTCTGGGGGGAAAAGGGTTAAGGACATTGTTCAACGATCTGCACTCAGTCTGGAGCACACTGATGCCTTATATGTCAGAATATCTCGACCTCTGCCGTTTAGATTTTTACCATTGTTTAATGAATCTGTCTCTTGCAAATCCCAAAACTTTATGTAAATGCAATACTCAATCACTAAAGTACCCCTTTATCAACCACTGGCCTCATTCACCAATATCTTCCTAAGTTTTCTCTTAAATATGTTTTTAAGAAAGTCCCCAAGAAAAGTCTACGTCTGATTCATGATGTGTTCTTCATTCACTGTGTTCACTCGGAAGGAATCACTTCACATGGCTAGGCACTTTTAATGACATTTTGAATTTTGAATTTTAAGAGGCTAAAAACAAGTTTAAAACTTGCCCTGTTTAAGCCTGTTGGGTGCTAACGCTAGCAGGAGGATAACACGGTGTAGGCAGCACCAATTGTTTTCGTTTTTCTTGCTACTGACAGCACTCCAAATTTACAAACAACAGAGCTACATGTTGAAATCGACTGGAATTCTTCTTTAAACAGCAGAATTGTTCGCAGGTGTATTCTTAGAATGGTGAATCCCAATGTCTTCGTAAATTGAAAGCTTGTGCCCATTGCTCCTATTTAGCATAGGTAAACGCCCCATTAGTTCCCATAAAAGGGCATGAGATGGCAAAGTGTGTGACATCAATTTAAAGAGCTGAGTCACTTAGTATTGGTGACCAACTGTTCATGCAGCCACTCGGGGGTATGCATGCTAAAATTTTAAATTCTTACACCAAAGAGAAATATCGCTTTGAGTTAAGATATGACACAGCCTATTAAAACTGTAAGCAGCTCAGTTTGACAAGTTGGAGAAAGATATCTATATACAGAACAAGTATCCCCTCTAACAAGACCGCTGGACTGCACATCCTGTTCAGAACGGAGCAAGGGAATTGCAAACCAGAGACGATATCAAGCCCTCTCAAAAAGATGCAGAAGCAGTCATTCATATTTCATAAGCGGAGCCCTGTGCATACCCCCCCACCCTCCCTTTACCCTACCTTTAACGTTTGCTTATTAAATTTGCAGCTGTCAAAGCGTACCTCAAAGCCGTAGCGCGCGCACACACACATACACACACAAAAATACACACAAACACTTGCAATTATTCTCAAAATCCTTGGTGTGCAGTAAGACGCTCACACAAGGTGCAAGAAACACACACACACACACACACACACACACACACACACACACACACACACACACACACACACACACACAGTTTCTATTCCCACAGCTGAGACAGGTACCCTGACTTTAAACTCATTACTTTAGACAAGGTTTTTAATGGAGGCTAGAGCCTGGCACCAAGGTACAGAAATGAATAACATGGAGACAGAGAGAGAAAGGGAGAGAGGTGAGAGTACACTTTTATTTTCAAGTCACACCACACCCTCACCCTATGACCATAGACCTAGTTCTGGTGAGGAAGTGAAGAAATGAACCACTTAACTAAAACAAGCTGGCTGAGGAGACCCTGAAGGCCACAGACGAACACGTGGCTCAACTCTGATACATTCTCTCCAGTTTGGTTTTTCTCTCTGCGTCCATGTAAATCCAAGTTTGGCTGACCGACCGGTGCCTCTGTAATGCAGCAGACATTTGCCACCAGGGAGTCATTGAGCAACACCGACGCCTGGGGTGTCATAACGACAATATTGCACCAGCAAAGCGCTAAATGACAGTGAGCTCACAGACACAGTGGAAGAAGTGGCAGAGACGCACACGATCAATGAGCAATCAATACGACCCTGCCAGGTAATCACAAACTGCAGTGATTAAAAGCAACCAGTCAATTGCCATTAACCCCTGCATGTACCAGTTAAGCGGGCAATCAGCGTCATTGTGCGTGATGAACGCCGGAAATGATCAGAGGCTCTTTAACATCCTTCTGTCTCTGTAAATGTCACCAAGCAGAAAGATTAGATCTGTGATTCACTGTGTTTAACCCTGCTCCCATGTCTGGCCTGACGAACAGCACATAATGACACACACACACACACACACACACACAAAACTACATTGAGCAAAACTCTCTAAAATATAAAATAAAAATGCTCTCCTTGTTGAGCATGTTTTTGCACATATTTCACATGCGTCTGACATATTTCTGTCAGTTTGATTAAGGTGGCAACAAAAAGAGATGTTTGGACATTGTTCCACAGAAACAAATATATATATATATATATAAATAAAGAAGGAGTTAAAGTGATGGTTCAGAATAATTTCACCCTAGGGTCCTTTGCACCATGCCATCGAGCCAAACAACCCCCCAGAAGCTTTTTTCACCTGGATCGAACAATGGGCGAGTTAGCGTCATCAGCTGGTTAGCCTAGTGCAGGCGCTAACGGATCCAGGTTTGTATCTCGTAAATTACCCCACTAATAATTCCCAAAATGATACCAAACTTATACAGTAGTACAAATAGGTTATGTACTCATAAAATGATGGATTGGAAAGTTTGTAAGTACACCAGGAGTTTATTTAAATAACACTTGCCTGCTGGCTTCTGCTCTCTGCTGCTACTGCTACCAGGCAGTAAGAGTGCTTAGGGACGTCTACAAATTACAACACCGAAAAGAGATACAACAAAAATATGTATTAATTTAATAATTAAATAAGGTAGTGTCTCCAAACTTACCTCAATTATAACTTGTCTCCTGCTAGTTGTACTACAGCACTTACTTTAAAAAAATAAGTTAAATGAATAAATATTTTTGTTGTATCTCTTTTCGGTGTTGTAATTTGCAGACGTCCCTAAGCATTCTTACTGCCCGGTAGCAGTAGCAGCAGAGAGCAGAAGCCAGAAGGCAAGTGATATTTAAATAAACTCCTGGTGTACTTACAAACTTTCCAATCCATCGTTTTAGGAGTACATAACCTATTTGTACTACTGTAGAAGTTTGGTATAATTTCGGGCATTATTATTGGGGTAATTTACGAGATACAAACCTGGATCCATTAGCGCCTGCACTAAACTAACTAGCTGATAACGCTAACTCGATGAATGTTATAACAAGGGAAAAAAGCTTCTGGGGGGTTGTTTGGCTCGAGGTCATGGTGCAAAGGACCCTAGGGTGAAATTACTCTGAACCATCACTTTAATTTGAAAGAAGACATAAAGAAATGGAATTTGAGATACTGCAGTTTCTTCTTTCACAACCCCCCCCCCCACACACACACACACACACAAAAATTCAATTTTATTTATAGTATTAAATCATAACAAGAGTTATCTCGAGACACTCTACAGATAGAGTAGGTCTAGACCACACTCTATTATAATTTACAAAGACCCAACAATTCTAGTAATTCCCCCAAGAGCAAGCATTTAGTGCGACAGTGGTGAGGAAAAACTCCCTTTTAGGAAGAAACCTTGACTGGTGAGGAAAACTTCCTTTGAGGGCGAAACATCGGACAGACCCAGGCTCTTGGTGTGCGGTGTCTGACAGTGCCGGTTGGGGGTGTGATGAACAGTGGCAATTATAATCACAATAAAGATAATGGAACTATGACTAGAAATAGTAGTTGTAGTAGTTCATGGCGTAGCATGGCACTACAGGGCGTTACAGGGTGTAGCAGGGCGTAGCAGGATACAACAGGACGTGGCAGGGTGTAGCAGCAGGACCACGGCGACAACTGCAACCATGATTTAGGTGCCACCCTAATCCAAGGAAAACTGGACTCCGGGGAATATCAATCTCACACTCGTGGGTGTGACACAGCTACATGCAACACACTAGCCCCATGTATTCACATGTATTTCAGCAGAATTAAGGCGGCGAAGAGGAAACAGTTATAACTTTTCTTTGAGGAGAAATTGTGATCTTTGCCACAGATAAAGAGTTAATTGGGTATCTCTGAACCGTTTCCTGTAATCACAGTCATCACAGCTTTGGTCTGTTTTGGTGCTGAAAACCAAAATTCACTCTGACAGCAGTTGTTAACGGGCAAAGTGATGCATGAGCGTGTTGAGACACAAGTCATTTGTAAAAAGCTGACTTTCATTGCAACTAATGAGGAATGAAAACACTTAATAGAACTAGTTTTCTGGGTGTATTACTTATTTTGTACCAGAAGAGGGAGCTGCTAGTGGGGCCAAGCAGCATCCAAACTCTATAAAATAGGTCAGAGAAGTCTTTCTCTCCCTCACACCTGGTTGTACCCTGCGCTCACTTCCTCTTCACTTCCTTTAAATCCGCTAACGTAATAACACCCTTTGCCTTTTTTCTTCTGCCCCACCACACTATCACACTGACTTTACCAAGCACGTTGGACTTCCTTCACCCCCTCCCTCCCTCCTTCCTTCCTTCCTTCTCTCCCTAACGCTCCATTCTCCACCTTCTTCTTCTCTTATCCCTCCTGCCGGCCCCTCCCGCATTTATTGCGTGGCTCAGCACAACTCCTAAACTTCAGCCATCACACAACTCTGACAAATATTCCACACCACAAAGCACTCTACTGTAAGTCGCTGCTTACTTTGCTACTATGATAACCTTGAGCTTTTGAAGGATGCACAAGGCAGGATGGATGTGTGTCTGTCTCCCTGCATGTAAGTGTGTTTCATCAAATGCAGATCAATATCAATGCAAGGTCACTTTAAAATTCAATTAATAGAAAAGTGAACATCCCATGAGCCCTCGCCACCCCTGGGGGGCAAAACCCAACATGACCTGATCCCAGGGCACACAAGTAAAGAAAATGAGAAGAGATATGGATGAATTCATATCTCTATTATTAAGCACAAAGCCTTGTTTGGAGATGGGTTTGTCTGGAATGAATGTCTCACTAACTCCATGTTTTATTAACGGTCGTGAAGCAAGCCAGCAAAAGCATATTGAGTCTTGCGCCACCATCTGTGTGTATTTTTCTTTGCATGTGTTTGTGTGCGACCAAATGTGTGTTTATGCGTGTGCGTGCCTATTCTGTCATGCGCTGTGCCTTTGGCTCATTAAGGTCAAGTAAGTGTGTGCAATCTGACTGGTTAAGATCATGATAATTAAGTTGGAGTGTTAAGTTTTGCTTAATTGAATAACCAGTAATGTGCAACTTCATGCATCCACACAAGGAGCCTTAATATTTAAACCAGCCTGGAGGTAAGGCCCACTATAACACAGCCCGACAGACCGTGTGTACAAAACACTGGCTGCCTCCCATATAAACTCGCTCAGCACACACACACACACACACACACACACACACACACACACACACACACACACACACACACACGTGCAGCAGAGCGGTGAGGAAGCAGCGATGTACAGACAAACACAAGCTGGTTTAGACAGAGCCATAGATAAATCCATAAAATGTGCATCCCATATGGAAGGAATGCTTTTATTAGCTAAGTCTGAGCCACAGGGGCTGCTGGGAGGTCTGTGGAGCTGGACCACGGGGATGTGACTGGCGCTCGTTTGTAGTGAGGCGTGGATGTGGAGTGGCAGAGAGAAAATGTGAACCACAGAGGCCCAGGTGATCCGACCGTTAATTACCGTCTGCTAATTACGAGAGAGACGCATCATTAAGCAGAGTGAGCCACCGGAGGGCTTGAGGACTCCCTGTCTCTGCTCTACTCCCCTTCCTTTCTCCATCTTTCTTCCTGACCCCGATCTTCTGTCCCAATTAGCACTGCCCTGCTCCCCCCACTCTCCTCTCCCCCCTCCCCTGTGTGTTTCCATCAACACTGCTGCAGCCGCTGTCTAAACAGAGGCAGCATTGGCGGGACGCACCATAGGCTGTAGGCACCGCATCCTCAAACACACACACACAGCCATTAGAGGAGACAGCACTAAAGAGGCAGCATAGACACCTCTGTCTTCTTGCACAATGACTAATGTGGCGTCACAAGCTGTCATCCATGCCTCGCTGAATCTTCCTTTCCATTCTCCCTCCCTCGTTGTCTTGAATTTCTATCTGTAATATGATCTGTCTGCTTTTTCTTTTCCCAACTCCCTCAGTCTACTATTCAACTTACTTTTTTCTTTTTTCATTACACAGCACTTGAGTGATAGCAAAGTGTGTGCTTGTGCTTCAAACAACTCCGAAGCGCAGGCACTTTCAAAGAAACAGCCTCAGATTGTTTGATGATAAGATGCAGTAAATGACAGGTTCGGCTGTTACGCAATTCTCCCTCAGCCCCCGGTCCCTCTCCTGTCCTCTGCCTCTTATCTTGCTTGAGATACGTGTTCCCTCCCGGACCCCCTGGGGTTTGAGGTAGGACAGGATCAGCTGCCGAAGGGTCAGTTGTGAACCTTCTGCCAGCCAGACCATCTGGAACCCCACGACCACTAGGTCTGGGCCACGGCTCCGCTACCAGGAAAGCAGCGAGCAAACGTAGGTAGAGAGAAAAAGATGCAGATGAGAGAGAGAGAGAAGCAGAGAGGAGGGAGGGGGATAATGAAGATGAGGCAGAGAGGAAAGTGAGAGAGAAAGATGGTAATAGATGAGAAATGATGGAGATGAAGGGAAATAAGAAAGGAACGACTTTCTGTAACAAGGCTGAGTAGACTTTGTTGTGACACGAAGGAGATGGTCTTTGACTAAGCACCGCAAATTATTTAGTGTGAATGTTTGAGAGTGTAACGCTCCATTATTTAGTGCTAATTTATATATCTCCAAGAACAATTGAGAGAAGCAGCCATATAGCATACAACCTGAAGTGTTAGTGTATATCAAACATTTAATAATAACCTCAATATTACTCAGAAAGATATGAATCCCTTGAATAATTCAGAAATATTATAAATTTAGTTTTACACCAGTCTGTTAAATGTTTTGCCTTTGTTCCTGACAAAGATTTTGACAATGGCGCTAAATACTACCAAACCCATAAACCCAATCAGCCAGTACAAGGTCTACCAAAGTCAGAATGTTTTGTTTTTGCGGTCAAGAGCAAAACACCCAACAACTGTTGGTATATTGACCCAAAATATATATATATATCAGCGGAAGGTGACAGCTTTTACTGTTTTAGTTCACTCTCACCACTTTCACCAGTGTCAGATGCAGCTAAAAGCTCTGTACATAAGCAGACAGACACAGTTAGCGACTAGCTGGTGAACATTGTGGAGCATTTAGCAGTTGGTGGAGACCAAAAACAGGGCTAAAAGGAGAGTTCATGTTGGACTTTTTATAGGCTCCATCACGTCTCCAAAACAAAGATCTACAGAGAATGTACTAACTAGTTTATCCCATGTAATGTTATCATCTTGGCAACCCCCCCAAAAGTACTGGCTCCCGCTCCCAGGCAAATGCATGTCATGTTAACAATGGCAAGACAATACAAACTATTTATGTGGGACTGACATGGTTAAACAACCAGGAACATTTCCACTCTCCTCACCAAGCAGAGAACACACACCTTTACTGTAGCACGTTGTGGTAGGCTGTCATACTATCTACAGTTTCAGACATTCAAAACAGCTTCAAGTAGCTCAACTCAAATTTAATTAAACATTACTAGTTTTGACAGGTTATTTACTGGCGCTCAGTAAATCTTTTTGTTTTCTCTGTGTAAAAACACAAATCACCATGAGAATTGAAAGTTTTTTCACAGAGGCATTACAGCACTGTGTGTGTGTGTGTGTGTGTGTGTGTGTGTGTGTGTGTGTGTGTGTGTGTGTGTGTGTGTGTGTAAACTGCCAAAAATAAGAGGAACATAGTGGTCAACATTATGAAAAAGCTAAAAGGACTGGCTGCCACACAAATATTACTGCAAAAATTATACAGTCTAACCTAATCGTTGAAAAATTACTCATGGACTTGCGTGGTGTCCATTTTTCACACTCAGGAGAGAAAGACTGAAACTGAGCGAAGAACAGACAGAAATAGAAGTGATCTGTGTCCCTATGACAGCTGTGACTTCTGTCAAAAATGAGCCAGCGATCTGTTGACTGTCTTCACACATACTCTCACTGATACAGAATACAGACAATATAAGATACTTAACTTGGTGCTCAAACGGAGAAGAACAAAACATGTTCATGCTTATACAAATATAAAGGAAAAAGCCACACAAACGTCTCTGAATGACACCTGTGCACATTCCCTTCGGTGTGCAACCTTGGGAATGTTTTATTCTCTCTATTTTGGCCTTTTGTCCACACAAAGATGGCAATTTTCACACCGAAACTGTTTAAAATGTGGATAAATGTAAGAAACTACCCACACATTTTATCTGGATGAGAAAAACTGAGCTTTTGGTAAAGGATGACCCACTCGCTCCTTGCTGTTTGGTGTTAGCACATTTTTGCTGTTTGCTGGCTAAAGGATGAGAATTTCTTTTATTTTGCTGTTTTTTTATGGAGATGGATGGAGATCTTTACAAAAACAACCTGAAACCTGTTTATTCGTACTGTGTTGCGCAAGCTGTTTAGAAAAATCTGATGCTCTTTTTTCAATCTGTAAAGGAAAATTTGGATATATATGCATTTTTGCTTTCTTGTCGAGAGTTAGATGAGAAGATTGATATCACTTTCATGTTTGTACGGTAAATATAAAGCTTAGCTTACCACAAAGACTGGAAACATGGAGAAACAGCTAAACTCTGTTCTGTTCTTGTCTGGTCTGTTTGTTTCCGCTTTTGTTTCAGTTTTACAATTGTGAATTATCAATAAATATCCCAGACAAGTTACCACTCGCAGGACTTGACATTGTTAGGCAACTGTTTAACTTTGGAATAAGGATGACTCATTGCGAGAACAGTATACTTTTACAATCAAAGTTGAGCCAAACCTCAAACCTGATTAACATGGAGGTGAAAATAAAATGAACTGTTCCTTAAATTAAAAAGTGTTTCAATGTTACACAAACTGTACTGTAAAATGTGGACTTTACAAACCTGCGGTGGTGAGATATTTATTTTATTGATTCATTCAATGACAGGCGACTTTTAGTAGAGGACAGAACAAACTCAGAGTTTGTTTATCAGGGAACGAGTGAGGGGATTGGAGCGGCAGTGGTGGGGCAGGAGTAGCTGACCTGTTTGCCTTTTACTGCTGTTTGTCTTTTTTATTTTTAAATGGACGGGCATCATTTCACAATACTATTTGCAATACAATTTTTTTTTAATCTCTGTTCTAAGTAACGCAGGATGATGCAGATTTATCCTCATACAAAACCATTTTCCACAAGATGTATAGGAATGTGTTGACAGATGCTATGCTAACGGTTCTGTAAATCGCATGCTGGTGCATTAATTAGACTACAGCTTGTGTTGATCAGGATGAATCTAGGTTTAAGGAGCGAGGCGAGGAGTTGGTCTGATCATACTGCAGAGGCTCCCGTCAGTACAGGTCAGTCAAGGATGGCTCAATAGCAGGCTTAATATTGCAACAGAGAACATGAATAAAACAAACCTGATACCGACAGTACCGCTCCCTCCATCCATTACTTACAACAGCAGGATATCAGAGCAGTCCTCTGGTTCTGGAAACCAGACACCCTTACAGTTGAGGCACTCGTTAGTCCCTGGAAGTTAGGATGCATGTCGTGTAAATACAGTGACTTAATGTAGATCTAACTTAAACGGAGCTGTCAATCAGTGGCAGTCCTTGACCCCGGTTGGCTGATGAGGGTTCTCTTGAGGCCCGGGCTACCATTGCTGTCCCGGGCTGGTTGGACAGTTGGCTGTCAGAGTAATGCTCATCAACAATGCAACTCCATTACAATCACAGAACAGCTGGAACATCAGGAGAATGACATTGACAGATTAATGTGCAGAGGAGAACATTTATAAGTAGCCGCAATTACATCCAGATCAACTGTCAAAACAGTCAGAAGAGAGACGAGGAGGTTTAAGTTCTTCCAAAGCTTGGTCGGTGATTTTATTTAACAGTTATCATATACTCTGTGTGTCGTGTGTGTGGGTAGATGGGTGGGAGTGCACGCATAAGGCCTGACGATAACTAAATGTTGACAGCATGCCTGGCTCTCGGGTTCTCCGTCACTTTGTTTTCATTTTATTTCACTCCTCCAAACACGCTGCATGAAATCAACGTGCTTCAAGCCTACACATGCTAAATGACACAACTGTGCACCAGCATTATAATTTGTGTAATTTAATACTTGGAAAATGCTCTAATTTGTGTAATTTCAGTGGCCATCAGTACTCATAATCATATTTTACTGGGAGGTGAAAAAGTGGCTATATAACTGATATATAACTAATATGTGAATCGGGAGCTGCTTTTAAAAAATGGACATGGTGACAGCCTCAACCAAAACCACTAAACAGAATGCTATTATTAAACCATTATATCACAGTCTATCCCCCCTACTTGTCCTCTCACCTGACTCACTTCCTTTCAATATGCAACTCCCCTTGTCACCGATGTCCTTGTGTGTGTGTGTGTGTGTGTGTGTGTGTGTGTGTGTGTGTGTGTGTGTGTGTGTGTGTGTGATGTATCAGCATTTTATCAGGAATCGTTCAGCTGATGGCCTGTCACCCCACCTTAAGGACGCAGCGAGGAGAGGCGAGGCTCACCTTTGCCATGGCTGACATTTTAATTTGTCACCGTTGGCCGTCCTGTTTCCGTCAATAGTACATCAATGCATCAGAACAAACGCCACAGGACACAAGGGGATTTCTGGATTCAATATTATTGATACGCACCTCTGATTAAGGCTTCACTGCTGCGGCTGCAGAGGTAGCCACTATAGGTGTGTCAGGAGAGGAGAGAAGAACGGGAAGAGTGAGATGACAACAGATCATACCAGAGGAGATAATAGAAAGGTCACATCTTCAAACATATAAATCTCCATTAAAGTACAGGCATGTAAGGTCATTAAGAAGCCAGCAGGAGAATTATAACAGTTTCCAAAGCAATGCTTCATTCTAGTGGAACATTTTTTATATTTCAGCATGCTCTACTCATACAAATTCATAGACAGCCAGCGCTGCATATCTTCACTGCAGTGTCTCACCAGCAACCATTTAACACACAGTGCAAAAAGGCAGAGTTCAAATGATGTCTTCTCAGGTTAAGTTTCCAGAATTTTTTTTGCTGTTACAAGAAACACTAAAACCGTTACCTACGCTTTCTTTCGTGGAATTTTAAACTCTGGTGGATTTATGAGGACTGTGGTTAACTGCTCCTCAGATCTCTGCAGGGGAAATCCAGACAGCTAGCTAGACTATCTGTCCAATCTGAGTTTCCTGTTGCACGACTAAAACAACTTTTGAACGTACACGTTCCACCAAAACAAGTTCCTTCCCAAGGCTATTTTGCAGCAGCACCGTGGCTCTGTCCGGTGCTTAGCGCCGTCCATGACGATTGTGATTGGTTTAAAGAAATGCCAATAAACCAGAGCACATTTTTCTCCCATCCCAGAGTGCTCTGTGGACTAGCCAGACCCTCCTCTGCAGCTTTGAGGAAGAAGGTCTGACAAAACAAACTATTTGAAGGTGTCACCTTGGGCTTCGAGAAATTGTGATGGGCATGTGTTACAATTTTCGGACATTTTCTAAACAGAACAATAAGCAACGTGTTATTGGATAGAGAAAATAATTAGCTGCAGCACAAGAATCACCTGAAGTGTATTTTCCAAATGTGGTATCATGCAGATATCTTTATTTGCTGGACAAAGTGTTGTTTTCAATCACTTTTCTAACTCTCTTAACATACACAACTATATTTCAGACACATACAAACAGCCACATGCATTTCTGCACATTTTCCCTGGCCGGGACGGTCATTAAGCCCTCATAGTGGCGTCCGTCAGTGCGGCTGAGACACCTCTCCCAGACGTCAATACAGGTTTGGCACACCTTGTCCCACAGTGCCCTTTGAGACCCCACCAGTGTCCTGCACGTCTCAGCAGAAACAGAAGCCACTGTGTCAGGCTGCTGTTCTCTCCCTCCCTCCCTCCCTCTAAAGCCCTCCATCCATCCCTCGCTCCGTCCGGTCTCAGGGGCAGCAGGTCAATCCTAATTGTATGCTAATCAGGGCATTGCGCGTCTCTCTAACTGCTGACAATCGATGGGTGACATCAAGGTATTGTAGCCAATGCAAAAGAGAGCCTCCGGAGTAAACAAGCAGGACAGGATGTGGATGCAGAAGTGCCTGTCAGTCTGCCTTCACTGAATGGACTTCATTCTGTACGCTATATTCACATTTTCTTTACTTCCATTTTATGGCAAGGAAGATGTTTTTTGTTTTAATTTGCTCAAAGAAAATGTTTTGTTACAGCATGAACTTGACCTATATAATCAATCCATTACATACAACAGAAACACAAGATAGTTTTTAAGAGCCACTTTCATGAATAGACTCTTACTCATCGTCAGTGTTCGAATTATACTGTGAGCTTCGGGGGGTACAGTTATTTCAACTGGTGACGTCACTCTCCATTTTATATAGGCTTACACACATGAGAACCACTAATCTGTGCCACTGTATGTTGTTCAGGACGGGAGTGAAGACCTATCTCGTGCCTAAATACAGATAGACTAGCTAGCCTAGCTAGCTTCTGCAGCAGTTCAAACACACACATTTGAGCACGTTTCCATCTGACAACCTTGTCCATGAGATAATAAACTGCTTGCATTAATGCAACCATTCTTGGCTTAGTTTCACCAAGATACGGACAATATTTGCTTGGTACAGAGAGCTTCAGGAGCTGCGTGAACTTTTAGCTAGCTAGCTAGCTAGACTATGACTTCATTATAGATGAGAGAAACACTATGATCAACCAAATTAAGACCGTTCTGAAATCCTGTTTATATGACGAGCTGCTCATAACATTTACCACAAAGCACAACGCATGATGATATACATGGCAAAACCACAGGCAGAGATTAAAATTGATACAGCCACTTACTCTTAATTTCGCTGACACACCAGCGCCTGCGCCCATACCCGGTACGTACCTTTTGACAGCTAGTGAAGTGATATCAAAGAACCATAGCAAAGAACACTGTCTGAACGTACCAGAGAAATGGTACAGCCCAATGGGGAGTGAGGGTTTGAAAATCATAATTCATTACATTTTTTTCCTGAATTGTTGGTATGTGATGGTAATACTGCATTTAAATACATACAATTTTGGTTAGGCTAACATTATATTTTATTAATTTTTTCTTCAGTAACCCCCAAACTATTATTTTCATCCCTTTTGGGATGGTCCAAGTCTCATCTAGGGGGGTTGGGGCGATGAATAAATCCCTCAATATGGGATGTGGCTTTGTAATAAGCCACTCTGTATGAGTGTATGTGTTTGTGTGTGCATGTAAGTGTCTGGTCATGTGTTATTGCTTACGTGAGAACATGAAAGTGCAAAAGTGTTTTTTTCCATGTGTCGGTGACGAGGGCACACACAAGCTGTAGGGCAAATTTTAATTTGAACTATATTAGTGTACAAATGTGTACAAATCTAGCTAATGTATTGCAAAGGCACAACCTGTACAAAATATAATAGAGCAGATAAACCTGATATGGCTAAATTATTCAGTGAATGTTGGTAACACTATAAGCATCTCTTACGTAAAACTTAATGGACAATTCTGGTTTATAACCACTGGGATCTTGTTTTTGTAGTTTTTTCTATCATATCTATTAGTTAGGCTATGAGTTACTGCTGCTTCGACTTTTTCAATCTAGCCCGCCACATATGCAGTTTACAGGGTGGCAGGTTTCCCACTTGAAATTCTTACAAAGTTTGGAAAAAATGGGTCCTTGATTTCAAACAGGCGTAGACAAAAGTAGGATTCCAAGTTTTTGTCTGTGCCTATCAGTTTTGATTGCTGAAATGACACCTGTCTTAAGCGGATTTTATCAGCTGTAACTAGCTAGCTAATGTTAACTCTGTGGTGGTTGAAAACTCACCAGCTGACTCTCCTCATATTATTATGGTAAAGGAAAGATATCCCGGGCACACAGTCAACATTCTCACCAGTTTACGATCCATGTAGAAGACATGACATAAAGAACATGTATTGAGTTTTTCTGGAGCTCCTGGAGTTTAAACTTCCCAAAGGAGAGAGCTGCTAACGCTATCTCTAATGCTTTAGTACTCTCCAGGACAGTGGATGTGCCAGAACTGAACATGGCTTTTCTAACATCACCTCTAACCCACCAAAACAATGTAGTTACCTGATAAAATGTTTACTCTTGTCTTTGCAAGTAAAGCTAGGTTACTGTAGTACAGCAGTAACATAGTCTGACAGACATGCTAATGTTTCCAGCTTACGTTCGTTAACTCATTCTTTACATTTTTCACCTTGGTAAAACCAAAAGTAACAGGAAAAACTTTGGGTCTTCCTGGTTTGCTAACCTGGGGATTTATTCAAAGCCTGTATGATCCTCCAACTGCTCATGTTAAATGCTAACTACTGTTTTTCAACCAATTATGTCTAATAGACTGATGTGACCAAAAATCTCAGTTTGGTCCCGTATTGAGCGAGATCGCAATGACAGGCTGCGCGAACCAAGCTACAATGTAACCTAATGTGGCAATTGTGCCTTGCTTTTTGTCCAATAAAAGTGATTTATTTTTTTTTTGCTACTGACAAGCTCAGATTGTTACTAAAAGTGTCTGACAACATTATTGATCTTAGGACGTGACTTTTTGTTCGAAGACAGCGGTGTGGGGAGTGAAACGCAAGACAAGAAAAAGGCGTTCAAGTAATCTGTTGTTACGGAGTAGGCTACAGAAATTATAGGCTCCTGTTATCTAAAAGATTTTCAGTGTATTGGCTCAATATTTAAATGATTTCGACAGTGTGGATGAGGTTGTTATAATTGGATGGCCACCCGTATTCATTAGAGCTATAGTCTATGGAGGAAGTATACAGATAAAGAGCGGGCGAGGGGAGAGAGCAAGAGAGCGAGAGAGAGAGAGCGAGAGAGAGAGAGGCTGCAGTTGCTCAGTGTTTCATGCGGTCATTAGGCTATAATACATCCATGGTTTCATGTTATCTAAAAGATTTTCAATAAAAACAATGGTACGTATTTGCTCATGTCTCACAGCCCTGTTGATTAGAAGAGGGAAATCATGACGTGGTAACACAGCGTTGTGTACGAGGTATATCACAGGACACATCCAGACCACAGATATCTGGCAGCAACAGGTCCCACTCCTAACAGTGTATTATTTGGGCATATAGGGGCACAGCACCCACGGGAGCACTGAGCCTGTCAGTACCAAAAAACAAATCACTTTTATTGGACAAGAAGCAAGTCTCCACAATTGCCCCATTAGGATACATTGTAGCTTGGTTCGCGCCGTCTCGTCATTGCGATCTCGCTCAATACTGGACCAAATTCAAAGATTTTTGGTCACATCAGTCAATTAGACATAAATGCATGGGGAAATGGGACCCGTGTTGATAAAAACGGTAGTTACCCTTTAACTTGGTGAGTATGATCTTACTGATTGAAAGGATGGCCAAGACAAAATCAAAATAAGACCTAAATTGTAAAAAATAGAACTATTATTTAACCTTCTGTGCGTACTACACCTCTCAAAAGACCCTTTCTGTCCTTTCATCTACCTCCCTTTCCCTTCTCATGCCTCCACCCGGCGGAATCATTTACACCGCTACCCCACAACCTTTTCTATTCCTCACACATCTCTGATCCCACACAATTATCTCCCAAATCCCTTCCCAACATCCCCTCCTGTCTCCTCTTCCCTTCCATCTCTATTTCTTGTCATTTATCCACCCTCATCTACCCCGACAGGTCCCATGGTTCTCTCCCTCCTCCACCTCTCTTTACTGCACCTCTCTCCCCTCATCCCGTCCCAGAGGCCTCCTGATATCGGGGTCAGTGTAATCCCGCCATACGTAATCTCCAGCTTAATCCTC
Organism: Sander vitreus; assembly: GCF_031162955.1. Taxonomy (NCBI): domain Eukaryota; kingdom Metazoa; phylum Chordata; class Actinopteri; order Perciformes; family Percidae; genus Sander; species Sander vitreus. The sequence continues at coordinate 9,249,824 of NC_135870.1, read as the reverse complement.
TCAATCTCCCACGATTAAACACAAAAAGATGTCCGAACAAGAGCTGGAAAAATGACGGCCCATTGCGCAATATGCTCCACGGTTGCTTTGGGAGGAGTGTGAAGGGGTGAGTAAGCAGGGAGAAAGGTAACAAAACAAGGTTTTATCTGGGGGGGGGGTAATGCTAAAATCTGTACATCGGTGCAGCTGCTCTAATGGTGTGTAAACACCTTATCTCTGCTTGTTTTCCCCATAATTGGAGACTATATGAGATTGAGTATTGTTGGGGCAACAGAAGGTCAGCTGAGGTAATGGTATTGAGTGGGAAGCAGCGCGTCTGTATTCCAGCAGAGGAGAACTGGGTGCCTTGAGGTTAACAATGCAGAAATCTTCACCATCACTCACTAGTCTTTCATCTCTCTCATCCCTTTAACCCTCCTCCCTGCTTAAGGAGGCAGTGCAACAATCAGTTCATCATGACACTCTCTGTTCAACATCTTTATCATTCTTTGTATAAAAGACCTCTGTGTTGTAAAAACAACAACCCCAGGTGCACAGACAGAATGGAAATCGTGTCTAAACTCAAATATTACCCTTGAAGAATAAAAAAGGTAAACTTTTTGTTGCAAGTCGTGACATAAAAGCTCCCCAATGTGAAGGCCTTCTGTCATCCCACAGGTACAAACAAGGTCATAAACTTAAGGTGCATGAATACACACACACTGCCACACAGACTCAGCTACTGTGGTCATGTGTGTGCTGTGGAGATGGCAGTGGGCCAGACCCCATGTGTTCTGGAGCTGGTGGATCTGGACCCCGAAGGGGAGCCAGGGCCATGTGCTTATTAGGAACGGCTGGATTCCCTGCTGACAGAGGAACAGCAGAACCGACCCGACAATGCCACTCCGGATCGATCCCGCAAGGACAAAGCAGCTGCTTTGAGAGAGAGAGATGAAAATGACCCTGGGGATTGGCCCACTGGTGACTTCTCACCACACTACTGGGGAGAAAGGTGACCTTTTGGCTCTGGATTCCAGCAGCTGCTCTGATCTGAAATGGATGCTTCCAATGTAACACAATGGAGGTGAATGGAATTCACATGGAAGCATTGTTATTAAAAACACATCAATCAGCCACATTGGTGCACTGGGTGAGACATTTCTTTAGTATGACTAGTACAGTTCCCATTCAAAATATATGCCTGTTTGGAACGGGCCGATTGCTTGGCCTGCGGTATTGCTGCTTGTAGCATTCTCCAGAACCAAATTGTACCCCAAAATTACTTACAGAAGGACCACAAACCACAACTCCACTGTGTAGCCTACTACTGAGTGACTTACAGTGTACTTCTACATCAGAGGAAGACATTGTACTACTACATTTACCTGACAGAGAACGTTGCAGATTCAGAATGTAATCACAAAATATTGTAATTAAAATGTGGAGTAATCACTAATCAGACATTTGCCTCATGGACTCATAGCACTGTAGCCTGGCTCCGCCCTCCTATGTACTTCTGCTCAATTTTCATTTTCCTTCACTACTCCGTCTGGGTTTGCGGTATATTCTTGGGTTTTCTCCGGTCAAATATTTGGCGGTCCAATCAGTGAACAGAGGGAGTGGCTGAGAACGATGACGTTGAGGACGTGCACTAGAAAGATGCGAGCGAAGCCATTTGGTCCGTTGTGGCAGCAACGCTGTCGAATATCCAGAAGTTAAAGCCTGATCAAGAACAATCTTTGCTGAGTTGTGTTGCTGGCCATGATGTTGTGGCCCTCCTCCCCACGGGGTTCGGGAAAAGTTTGATTTTCCAGCTCGAGAGAGAGACAGAGAGAGAGAGAGAGAGAGAGAGAGAGAGAGAGAGAAAGAAAGAGAGAGAGAGAGAAAGAAAGAAAGAAAGAAAGAAAGAAAGAAAGAAAGAGAGAGAGAGAGAGAGAGAGAAAGAAAGAAAGAAAGAAAGAAAGAGAGAGAGAGGAGAGAGAGAGAGAGAGAAAGAAAGAAAGAAAGAAAGAGAGAGAGAGAGAGAGAGAAAAGGTGGAAGGCAATGCAAATAAAGAGAGTGTTTAGTGACGGCGGTGCTGTTTCGTCTCGTCATTATTATCGTTATCAAATTTAACACTTCAGCAGAGGTGTTCATTTCCAAACAGGCTTAGTGGCTTAATGGTTAACGTTGAAGAATGGATGTAATTGCGGGTGTATTTTGCCGACAGTAATGTTATTAGCAGTCCACTTAATTAATGGACCCGGTGACCCAGGGTGAGTCTGATGAAAACTTTGTCTTTGCCCGGTCAGCTCCGAGATAGTCTTGCATTTACAGCTCACAGCAACTTAATACGATAAAGTGCCTGGCTTTTGTTTGATAATTAGTGTCGGCAAAATGTTTTTTTAAAACGTGCTTTACAAATAAATTGATTTCCTTTCATTTCCTGAATCAACTAACGCTATTAATTCCCAGAAAGCCAATACTTTTTTTTAATGCTCCAAGTGAATTTAAGATGGGCTTTTATTGTGAAGGGTAGACATGGAAGAGCCAGCGTTATGATAGCGCCTTTTTTTTTTCCTCAACCTTTTTCTTTTTTTAAAAGATTTTTTTGGGGACATTTTAGGCCTTTATTATATAGGACAGCTGAGGATCTGAAAGGGGAGTGAGAGAGACATGCAGCAAAGGGCCGCAGGTCGGAGTCGAATCTGCGGCCACACACGACTTGGACTTCAACACCAATGACTTGTGACTTCACTTGGACTTGAGCCTTTTGACTGGAAAAGACTTGATACCTATCCCCAAACACAAATATTAAAAAATAAGTTTTTTAAAACGTGCTTTACAAATAAATTGATTTCCTTATATTTTCTGAATCAACTAACGCTATAAAGTTCACGAATGAAAATAGTCCCCAATAAATTCACAATTTACTCCTGCTTAAAATTGTTTTGCTAAAAACTACATTGTCCATCTGTTTTAGGATATTTCTTAGCTTTAAAAAAAACTATAAATATATTATATTATAAATATGTGATTGAAAAATTGTGAAAAATTTGAGACATTTAGGTAACTAGCTGAAGTTCTGACATCACCTCCCGCATGTGATACTACCATTAAACCGTTTTTAACCAATTATTAAACACTCCCACTAACTGGTAAAAACCAGTGTGGGGGCGCGCCAAATATGTTAACTACTTGTTCCTCCCTTATCCATCCACTTGTATCAATATATTTCCATGTTGTTGTTGTTGTTGTTGTGATCCCTGCTGTCTAAACAAGGCTAAGATTCTACAGTCTCTGTACTTAAAAACAGTGATGCTTTGAGCTAAATGGTAACGTTATCATGCTAACATGCTGATGGTTATCAGGTCAAATGTTCGCCATGTTCACCATCTAAGTTTAGAGTGTTAGAATGCTAACATTTGCTAATTACCACTAAACAAAGTACAACAGAGGTTGATGGAAATGTCAATAATATTGCAGGTATTTAGTTATAAACCAGTGTATTGCCCAAATGAAAATGTTGTCGACTTTTATCAAGCTGGTGACATTTAACCCTCAAAGGTCTTAAAGTGCTCATATTGTGCTTTTTGGCTTTTCCCCTTTCCTTTATTGTGTTATATATCTTTTTGTGCACATTATTTACAAAGTGAAAAAGCCCAAAGTCCACCCCAAAGGGACTTACCATCTTCCAGAGAAAACACTGTTCACAAACTGCTCCAAACATCTCTATTGTAGTCCAGCCTTTACTTTCGTGACAAATGTGCGTCACTTTGCCCTCATGCTCTGCTACTGACAAGCTAGCAGTAGTTACTGTGCATTTGCGACTCCCAACAAAGATGGTACATAAGTGAGATGTCTCACTCTGTAGCTAAAACAGAGAGCTCAACACACAGGGTGAAAAAAGGAGCTGCAGCAATGTGCAGTACAACAAAAATATGGTGTTTTCTGAAAATTAAACCACATAAACCTATTTTGGTACAACCTCTAAATACAATTATGAACCTGAAAATGAGCATAATATGAGCACTTTAAATAAAGTTGAATTAAGTTATGGGAAGAGGGGTCTGTTAAAAGCTGCTAAAAACAGAAATATTACATAAAAGTGTGTTCTTTTTTTTTAAAGCTACCATCAGAGCAATGCTATGTTTCAAGCCTGGATTTTTAGTGATATGCATTATTACACGTCTATGTGATTCTGATTGTGGTTTTTCTTTGAAGTTCCAGTTTCACTATGGCTCTCTGCTGCGAGACATAAACATTGTTGGTTTAGGTCTTTTCATGGGATTTGTAGACAATAAAAAAAAAAAATAGAACATAGGATATTGCCTTAAACTTAATTATAACAGCAACATGTATTCCCAGAGACAGTGTCCCCGTTATTCATGATAATCCACACAACAACCGAGTGTGAACACTTTTCTCAGGGTCTGTTAGGGGCTTGTTCTGACCCAGAACGCAGAGATTTCACACACAGACAATGAAAGCAGTTTGTAAAGGTTTTAATGAACATAATGGTACTCAGAGTGTGGATTTTGTCTGAGCGGGGAATCTCCTGGCTGGTCCGAGTACCGAGGCGAGCCGAGGGGGAAGGATCCAGGTCGTACGAGACTCGAGGCGGACAGGCAGGGAAGAGGTCACAGAAGTTTCCACAGGTGGAGGATAAGGCTGGACGGTGAGGCTGGAAGCTTGTAGGCACAGCGGAGGAGGCAGCAGGTCTGAGCGGTCACTGGACAGAAACACAGAGTAAGTATGAGCTCAGGAGAACAAAGATGAAAGCTAGGGTGCACAAAACAACACACAGCTCATATATATATATATATATATATATATATATATATATATATATATAAAACATGTACTGTAGCTGTTAGATAATGTGTAAAAATCTAATTTCTCTCACCCTCTCTGTCACCACTGACACAAATACACACCACCTTCTACGCAACCAAACAAACATTGCACAGTTCTGGACATTTGTCACAGGCCTCTTTAATAGGGAAACTTGAGCCGCATGGGCTGACGACAAACTGGAAGGCTTCCGCTTCTCTTCTTTCACACACTTATGAGAATCCGATACGACTGGAGCAGCACTGTCCCTCTTCCCCTCCTCTGCTCAGCACTCCATCCATGTAGATAAGTGAGCAGAAATACAGAGACATAGTGCGGGACAGAGAGAGAGAGAAGAAGAGAGTGTGTGTTAGCAACATCTAGACCAAGATAAAGAGAAGGAAAAAGGGTTAGTGGGTGCAGCAGAGAGCAGAAAAGGAGAAGCCTTGGGAGCCCGGGGGGCAGCATACAGGAGCGAGGAGGGAGACTAACTTTTTTTTTTGCGGAAACATGATTTAAAGTGAAAAAGATAGAAGTGTTTGAGATGAGAAGATGAGTTTAAAAGAGTGAAAGAGAGACTGGAGGAAAGTCAGAGGAGAAAAAGAAAACAGCTGGCTTAGAGGAATGCGGCGAAGAAGGAGAAAAACCCCCTCATGTGAAGACGAACCTGCATAATTCATGTTCTGCTCCTTTTAGAAACAGCAGCTTCATCAGGACATGGCCGCTTGACTGTAGCAATGCAGTGTGTCTGCGTGTGCGAGACAGAGAAAGTGTGTTGCACTGAATTCTGCTTAAAGTGGCATGTTTGTTAGTTGTGCGCTTTCTCTGTGGTTGTACTTTCCACTGTGCTGGTGTACAATGTGTCTAAGCACACAGATGTTCACGTGTGTGTGTGTGTGTTTAACTGGAAGTGGAGCTGTGCGCCTTCACCTTGCTTTGCTCTTCACCCTCACTCTCCCTGACTGCACTCTACAAGGCCATTAGAGCTCCCCGAGGCCCGCGGAGGCTGCTCGTCTCTGTGTCTGCTTTCACGTGTCAGTGAGTGAGCTTGTGTGTGTGTGTGTGTGTGTGTGCGTGTGTGTGTCAAACCCACAGAGGTGGGTAACGTTGGATGGTAGTATGTTTTTTCAAGCCACTATGAATGGATGCATGTGGGTGTGTAGGCCATGTGTACTTTCATGCTTTTGCTTTCATTATCAGAATGTGAAAGACAATTTTCTGTTCCTATGTGAGAAATGTTAATGCACAGGTGTGTTTGAGTGTGTGTAAAAGCATACAGTACAAACCCCTGCTACTCTAGCAGCAGTAGCCTGTGCATACAGTGTGTGCAGCTGCAAACAAGCCTTGGTAGGGTTGCAAAGGGAACTCAGCAGGCAGCGCTGGTCTGATCAAAAGATCCCCGGGTCTCTGAAATACACAACTCGGGCTTTACTACTGTTGACTGCTAGATAAGCATGCTGAGAACAAACATCACCATGCAAATAGACGGATGAAAAAAGATTCATAAGAAGAGTCTGCGCTCCCACCCACTCTCCTCACAACCAATATGTTAAAATGTGACAATGTTGGTACAGCTCTACACAAAGAGACAAAAAGAGAGAAACAGGGGGAAAGAAAAAGAGACTTTTCTGCTGGAAAAAGCAATGTATTAGTCACAGTAGTTATCTCATATACACAACAAATATCATCTTAGGGAATACTGGGCAATGATTCCAGTTTATGAACTGATTACAGTAGCATGACCTCCATTAATCTGCACAATACCCCATAGCCCACACACAGGGGAATGTGTTTGCGCTGCATAAACTGTACTGTAAATGAAACAAACGTGAAATCATGAAGTAGTAAAAATTAAAGTATAAGTACTTAATATAAAGTATTTTTTTTTATTACTTCAACCTCAGAGGAAGCAAGTAAGAGACCCATTAACAATCATTTACTCACTTAATAACAAGCCATCAAGTCTGCAGTTGTAAATGTTAGTAAGTGCTTAATAAATAGATTTTGGTCCATAAAACTCTGTGGCTCTTTTCCAGTGGGTAAGAGGTTGAATTGTCCTTTGGACACTGTGGCTCTGGAGGAGATTTGTCAATTCTGAGAAAAAGCAAACATCACTACTGTAATAATGACCACGTCATTAAAGTTAGCTCAGTTTGGGCATGGAGATGGAAAAATACACTATTGACTCCATTATGGGGATTGTAGGATCCAGTGTTTTTGGAGCTTGATCCATATTAGAGACTAAAAATATAGTTTGGCTTCGGCTGCTTCGATTTTGACCATTTGAAAAAAAAAAAATCTGTCTTGAGTAGGGTTGGGTATCGTTTGGGTTTTTTCTGATACTGGTGCTAAATCGATACTTTTAAAACAGTGCCGGTGCCTAAACAGTGCCTGAACAGAAATATATATTATATTTATAATGTATATAATATAAAATATAAAGAAAAAGGAGCACAAAACGACAGTTGGCAACATTAAAGAATGGCTTGTTTATTGCTAAGGCCATATGGTCAAAATTAAATGATTGATTAATAATGTAATAACAATGACTTATAACAATGACTTATTTCACCAGTAAATTGCTGGTAAACGACAAAAGCAAGCACCAGATGGGAAAGGGGTATTTTACAATAACTTAAAATGCACCACAAGGATGGCCAGTTTCAAGTGTGTTGATTTTCTGACAAAGGCAGCTGCAATCATACTGTTACGTCCAAGGGGGTAAGCGAGCGTCCACAAAGCGTAGCTCCTATGGAGCCATTTTGATGCTATCAAGTCATCACCCGCCGTTAGCATTCCATTGACTGCCACTTTGACAGCGAATAACTTTACATCTGAAGCGTTTAAAGACTCTATTTGTCCATTGTTTATTTCTAAAGAAACACGACAATGTATAAAAGGCTCCATTACCTTGTATCTCACGTTATGGCTCCGTAGCAGACGTTTTTGTAAAAATAGGCTAACGATTGTGTCATAACCACGGGACTTACTGTCACATAGTAGAGGAATTACCGTATAGTACAGGAGAAGCTCGCAGGCAGTTTCGACTTACATTGGCTGTTTAAGTTTAATTACTAATGTTAACTAGCATTTTAGTTAGCAATAATTAGCCTGTGTCTATGTTATCTCCTAACATATACCTACGCTCTCTGTCTCTGCAAGATTCTGAATGATTGAGATTTCTCTTGGCACAGCTACCAGAAGACTTACAACTTTCAGACAGGTTACTTACTACGTAGTCAAGCTCAGTTGGAGTCTGCGCAGTAACGCTCAGCCCTCACCGGAAAAGTGCTTCTAATATACTTCACTGGTCTCCGTAGAAAACAACGGCGTCACTTTGTACACTTCTTTAACTGTCTATGGTTACGTCCTAGTGTTGGAATCCTCTACAGGGAAATACAGTCACACTTTACATCGCTTAACGTAAGCGGTCAGCATTTTAACCATTGTGTTTAATCCAGCTACTAGCTAACGGTAACGTAGCGTCCCGTGCAGCGATGCTTCTGAAAAAAAAAGTCAGGCACCGAAATGAAGAACCAAAATTTTCGTTCTTATTCACTCTCATTACTACCGTTTACGTCGGAACCAGTGCCCTATTGGCACCGCGTTTCGGTACCCAACCCTAGTCTTGAGAGTCCCCTGACTTTATTCAATTGCAATACACTTTGTAGCTAAACATGCTACAGTATAAATACAAAAAAGAGTTATGCTGGAGGATACACACCAGCTAAAAGCAATTTTCACAATTTGGCAACCTAAGAGTTGTGCTTACAAATAGTTAACTACCTATAAAGTATTAATAAGATGTCATTTGTTATAAGTCATTAAGCCCTGCATAAAGTATGCCTTATTAGAAAATGATAGCTATTTTTTTTTTTATTGCTTTCTCCATTTACTGTACACTGCCTTTTTTCAGCACTTAGGGAGGAATTTATGGGTTAATAAATAGGACTGTGTTTTAAACATCTTTAAAGTAAAGGTTCACAATGCCCATACTGTACGTACATAATAAGAGGTTTTCGGTTGGTGTCACTCCTCCATATTGGCTGTGAGAAGGTCCTTTCCTAGTGCCATCCCAGTGTAAAATATGGGGGACAAAAGAAATTCTAAAGTTCAGATGAAGGTAATGAGGCTTCAACAGTCTAAATTAGTCAAATCACGTAGGTGTCTTCCTAAGTTAATCATTTTAGGGCAAAAGTGGTAATCTGCAGTGGAGGGATAGTCAAACAAAAAAAGGAATTTCATTCAAAAAGTCTTTGGAGACTTTGAAAGATATTCACTCAGTTTGACTGACAGGTGAAGCCTCATATAGCTTTGGCTGAATCCATGTTTTGAACAAGGACTGTGAATTTATTCCTCCATCTTTTACATTGGAATTATACCCTATTGTGATGGGATATATCAATGTACATATAGAAAAACCTGGAAAAATGTAAACCTGTGCTTTAAGTTTGATCCAAAGTCACTGTGGTATGTATAATATGCATACATATAGTTTTGTTTCTTTTATTTTCAGTGTATACATCTTAAGGGAACTGTACAAAATAATGAATTTAAAAAGGGTGAGTGTAATAAGCTAAGGCTTCAGCCTACACCTTTTCCATCAGCTTAAACTTGCTTGTCACTACTTCAAAAGTAATTACTTGTTGTTGTTTATTTTATTATTGTTAGATGTATTTGAGTTTTATAAGTTGAAAACGCCGTATAAACTAAATATACTAAATATAAACAGCCTACAACTGCAACCATCCTGCTGCCCAGCATGAATCCAATCAAATATTAGTGTGGTAAATTTTGTTTCAAAACTCTGCCTGTCAGCATAACCATGTGCAAAAGCTTACCCTAGGGTTTTAAATATGTATTTTGAAGGTTGTTTGGTTTTTAATGTTATTCAACGGAGTGACTTGATGAGCAGAGTGTTTGCTGGATCCTTTCCTATTACGTTGGATTATGGCTTGTCCAAATGCATTCATTAGAGTGGACCTCTGAGTTTTGATCTGAACATGGATTATAAGATATTTACCTCTGTTGCCCTATAACCTGTGTAACATCCCCACTTGCTTTCATGCTGGAATGGGTGCAGTGGAGGTCATGGGAGAACACAGGGAGGCCCTCCTCTCAGCGAGTATGCAACGCCCAAAGAAATTAACGCTAAGTCCGCCACTAAACAAGCAGCTTTTTGATTCTCACTAATTATGAAATGGTTAAACATTCTATCCGCGTTTCTCTCCTGTGCAGCATGTTAATTCGTAGAAAAAAATATTCCTCCTCCAGCGCTAATTAGGTGCTAGCTGTGGTCGAGGAGCGCCGTTCACCGAGCGAAAGCAGTCTGTGCTGCATAGCAGTCCCCCGGTATCGTTTGGCTGACCAAAGCAGCCGCTATAACAGGGAATTATTTTAATTAACCGGTGCCGCATTCTGCCGCTAATGAGCCTAGTTAAAACGAACCCGACATCTTGCTGCAGCATGCATGTTCCCCAGCTCCAGAACCGTGGATCATGTACTCAAAAAACTAAATGTGCGGATAAATAAATTACAAGGTGAATAACTAGAGGAGTAAATGCATAGATAAACAAGTAGGCTACTTTGAATACGGCCCCACATGGGTCACACCGGCACTGATGCGTACAAGGCATCAGTGTCTCAGGGGAATGTCAAACAGTGTAAGGGCATGAATAGTGACAACGGTTTAGGGAGTATGACCATTGCATGCAAGGAGTGACACTGTACTGAACAGTGACAATAGTCTTTCACTCCTAGAATCTTTAAGTCCACATTCAGGACACAGAATGATGAATTTCCTGTGTGAATGTGGGAGAAGGACACTTTTCTTTCTTCTCTCTCCTTCCGACTGAGTCAGAGAGAGAAAAGAGGAGGCTTTGAAACTCTGCCCAGTCTCCTGCACAGAGCAGCAGAGGAGGGAAAATACACCGAGTTGGCCCCTTATCGTGGTTATTACTCTTCAGTTGTGTAACAGCGACATTTGCCCCAGTCTGAAGCACATTCATCTCTACCTCCAAACCACCTGCATTCTCAGAACTGCTGGCTATGGATATCGCATCTTCACCTACAGAAATATCTCAGTCACACGCAGGTGACACTCGTTTTATTAGCGGAATGTACTGCATATGGATAGGGGAGTTAACAAAGCTGCCGAGCTGGCAGGAGCAGAGACCTGCAGTATCGCACTGTGACAGCGCGTTTTAGTGTCTATGCATGCATTCAGTGAGGTGACAGCGCAAGTGAAAAGCTGCGTCTCTCTGTAATTCCATGTCTGGGGATGAGTCCTTTGCATTCTGGGAGCTGACACAGGAACAGTGAACACCAGGCAGTGTCACGCTGATGAGATAATCATCATCAGGACTCGAGCGTGGCGAACTACACATCGTGAACTAAGAGCTCTGAGACAACCTGCCACCACCCTCATGTCCTCTCACATAAACTGCAGATGTCTGACCTGAAATCGGCGACCATGGACTGCAGTCACTGTTGGAAGTGTGCAGCTACTCACATTACCTTTACGTGGGAGCTGAACTTTAAATTAGTCAGCATGGCACATTCATTAGCCTGCTTGAATTTAACTCTTCGAAGACTCTGATGTGCAATACCATACTTCATTTGCACATCATACATCTTACCATCATACTTAGCCTCTCATCTAAAACCGAGTGATGCTGGCGGCGGCGGCAGAAGCAGTCAAGGTCATTTGATGAGCGCTGGAGGTGTATGTGTGATGTGAATTCACTCAGCGGATTGATTCCTCCTGTACGTCCTAATGATCAAACCCTGCAGATTTAGAGGATAGTCAGGCCCCTTCATGAAAGTGCGGAGGATACTGATGTACATGGAAATGAGATACTGTAGGTACACACTGTTACAGTAGAGAGGGCCAAATGAGAGGCTGTTTCATGGTTTGAACTGCAGATCATGTTCGCAGTGAAAGAGGAATAACCCAGCTCATCTTATTAATATGGATTTGACAAGCTTGCAGTGGAACGTCTTACAGCTTTCTCTTTTTTAAGATGCTGCATTTGTTACATAAGGACTTTCAGTATTGAAGGTTTTTGCGAGGAATTCCTAAATATGTAAAATGACGTGATGAGAAAAAATGGTGGGAAAACAGAAAATGCTCCTGTACAACTACTTAATAATAAAATAAAAGTTAAGGGTAAAGGTACACCATGTTGAACCAAATCACAAAAATATTTTTCTCACTTTTGATTTAATTCCTCAGGGTGATAGTCTTTAATATAGTCTTTAATATTTCTACGGCCACCCCAATAAAATGGAGGTGAATGTAATTTTTTTTGCCAAACTCTAAGCACTAAAAAAAATCAGCAGCAACATCTCTTTCCAGACAAAGTGTCCTGGTTACTCTGGATAATGTACATGTCTCGCTATGAACAGATTTATATTTTTTGTTCTCCTGCTTTTATTCACCATGAATTCAATGTTTTACTCTACATTAAAAGGTGGTTTAAAATAATAATAGCAGGCGAGGGAAAAAGAGAAACTGAAAAAGAGGAGAAGAATGAGAAAGAGAAAGAAAGTCATTCGGAAGGACTTCAAATAACAGGGAAAGAGTCAGGAATAGAGAGAAAGGAGAGGAAGGTCAGTTTACTGGAGTAAAAAAACAACAAGCAACGATCTCCAAACATAAAAAATGGGGGTGACGAGACGGAGATCTGTGGTATTTCCTAGGTCGCACCCCCCATAAATCAGACTTTGTAGCCCGAAACTCATTTTGGATTTAAACACGTCTTTGCTGGCTATGATTGAGCAAGTAGACGCATATGTGTGACAGTACAACACGGCACTAATGAGATCTCAAACCAGCACCAAGCGACGCTGGAATTCGTGCCTTTCACACCACCACCACCTCCCCCGCCCTCTCCCCCTTCCACCCAACAGCCCACTAATTCTCCCAACCCTTCGACTGGCTTTATTAAAACCTGGACATGAGGCAGAGTTGAAAAATGAGCTGAACTCAATCTCGGCTTCAGTCTGGGTATACTGTGCTCTGGAGGAACGGAGGGAAATGACCTATGCAATACAGCCTTGTCTTTAAATACAATACAGCCCTTGTTACACACATGTAGAGTTAGAACGTGGGCTGCACACGCAAACGCAAACACACACACACACACACACACACACACACACACACACACATACTCTTGCGCTCATGCAATCCTACGCACACGCATATTCCAAGCATTGGAGCAATTAACGTGTTTCATGTAAGAGATGGAAGAGGACAGGGTGCTGCTTAATAATAAAGTCTTTGCTTGAGACAAAGCCTGAGCAGCTCTGAACACTCTAATTTCACCAGATTACAACTGAGTAAACATTTAGCCACGCACAAAATAATGGAGGTATGAAAGTGATAGAAAGTGATACATTTTAAATCAACACAATCTCTTGCTGTCTGCAGCCAACTCACACATTGGGCCTACCAGATGCCAGCGCTTAGAGAAGTAAAGCAAACCCTGTGCTCAAAGGGCTCCTGCTGCCTCTGACAGGTTTTAATGAGCAATTAGCAGTAAAAGACAAACAATTTCTGATTTTACTATTCACTCTCGTCTTGCAGAGCGCAGCTGTGATCTTCGTCCCCCTGTCCATCAACGACCCGAGCAGATCTGAGTGATAGGAGATTACTTCACTCAACGACAGAGCTGTGGAATCTTATTGGCTCGTTGCAGCTCGTGCTTTTCAGTGTTCTCATTGATTTCTTTTTCATTTTTAAAAGGGGTTACGATACTTTCTGTGTTTGACTGACAAAACTTATTAGTTTATTAGTTGTGGCTCAGAGAACAGCAGGGAGTATGTGTTACTTGTCATTAAGGTGCTTTGCTTGGTCATTAGCAGTGGAGCAGGACTGAAGCACAAGGGAGAAGGATGCATAACACACATACATAGAATAAGCGTGGGTGGGTCACCACTAACTTCTGCCCATGGCCTCGCTCTACAAATGATTAAAGCCAGTAGTGACAGAGAGAAACATGCTTGTGTGTGTGTGTGTGTGTGTGTGTGTGTGTGTATGTGTGTGCAAACACAGAAACAAACACAAACAAAGATGAAGATAAAATCTGCACAGTGGTGGCGCAACACACACAGGCGAATAAACAGCTTTTGATCAGCTTTCCGGAGAAATCTGGTCCACAAGAAAAGCAGCGACAGTGACAGAACATGTTGTGCTGCTCAGTAATACAGAAAGATCATTGGTACAACATAGAGTTCAACTTTCGACAACAGATTAACATTTTAAATCAGATGTGAAGCTAATCGGCTGGCTGCTTTTTTCCCTTGCCCTCTCCCTGTTTCTCTCTCTCTCTCTCTCTCTCTCATTAGTCAGGCACATTAGCCTGCCTGTAACTCTTAGAGCCAGAGAAAGGAAAAGAGAGCCTGCAGCAAAGTGACCTTCTGGGGATGGAGGGAGGCCAGGGGAATTCTTTGACACCACTGATCTCCACCAAGTTCAGTCTCAGCTCAGACAAAACTCTAATCTGATGCAGCCATCAGTGATTGACAAGGGAGATGGAGGGAATTTTAAGCACTGTTTCTGTGCAAGGGAGATCATTTGACTACAGACTGACAAGTCTGGTGATGGCTGTTGAAGTAACCCTTGAAGAAATGTCATGAGGAGAGATCTGAGGGGAAGAAAGATCTTACGTTAATTACAGCGAGAGGATGCACACGGGATTAGGCCTGCACGATTAATCGTTACAAAATCGCGATCTCGATTCATCCGTGTTCGCGATTTCATTTTTTTTTTTGGGGGGGGGGGGCATTTTCGGCCTTTATTTTCATAGGATAGCTGAAGACATGAAATGCAAGTAGCTAATGAGTGTGCTAAGAAATCATTCTGTTTTTGATACTGTACTTAAATTGGCAATTGACAAACTCTCTTTCTCTAGAGACTGAAGCTGTAGCTGCAGGATGTTGATTGACATGTTTTAATTATGTAAAGACATATTCAAGGAGTTCAGATAGAGCCTGTATCAGGGCCATATTTAGTTCAATGTGTTATATGTCACTATTTTTGGTAGCCTACTGTACTTAAATGGCCAGTATGTACTTTATTTTCTTTATTCATTAAAGCCTCTGTGTTTACAGGCTTGTGGTGATGCGCAATGTGCTATAGGTGCCAAAAAAAGTTTGGTACTGCCGTTTTGTTTTGTCATGGTTCATGTGTGCAATAAACACTATACTTCGTGAGAAAAAAAAAATGTGGCAGAGAATCGTGATTCATATTTTCCCCGAATCGTGCAGGCCTACACGGGATCTTCTAGCTCCTCGTAGGATTAACCTGATAAACGAACTCCTGAAAGTCTTGTGTACAAAATGATGAGATTTACTGACCTCGAGACTCAGCATAGAGCGGGAGCAGCATAATTAAAGGTTGCCGTTTGTGTTATTTTTTTTTTCATTCTCACCACTGCAGCTATATCAAATTATGTGGCCATAGCTCTAGGCGACACTTGAGAGACCTCCAGTGCCCGAGTATCACCGTCAGCGCTTCTGAATAGAGCTCTGCTATGCATGACACACAACCTGCAGTTCACCAATTCTGTCTGCGCACCAAAAATAAACAAAGAAAAGAAAGCAAAACTATTCCAAATTAAGAACAAGTTGAAATAACTCTTTATTTATTAAAATAGGATATAACTAGTATTATCCCCTGCACACATAGTAGTAGTATAGCACTTAAGGTACTCTTTAAGGTACAAATGTGAGAGAGGTATCAATCTTCTCATCTGACTCTCAGCAGAAAATAAGCATATTTTCCAAAATGTTGAACTATTCTTTTAAGCACCATCAATAACATTGTTAGCCCAGGTTCTCATAGCAATTAGAATAGTTTTAGTAGATATCTGTGACTCCTGTCAAAGGTAAGAAAGTTCCTTGTCTGTTATTGACATCAAAGGTCTATTAAAAAGTGCATACACTGTAATCATATTATACATATTGATTGATTTATGTTTCAACTGGGTTGTCTTCTTGTAGTAAAACCGTTTCAAATTGCATGCAGGTTAAGCTAAAGCTACAAGACTCCACAATTCATCTATTTTTGCAGCCTGCAGGCACCAGATGCTACCACAGGCTCACTGGCCTTGCAAGACAATAAGCCCACAACTGAGGGTCGGAGGGGTTCTGAAGGCAGCCTGACAAATGGTAAGCTGACTGAATGGGAGGAAGCCATCATTTATAAGTGAATTACAGTCTTGTGGTTCAGACAATCACAATAGTATTCAATCTAAAAAAATTAAACAACTTAATCAACGTAGATGCAAAAAATTGTAAGTGCAGAACAAGTGTATCATTTAATGTCTGAAATCAAATATATTGGGTTATAAGTGTGCTTTTCAAAATATTGTAAAACCATACATTACAACATCTGGCAGCCTGCTGAAAAAAAAACTGAATTGTGAGTTTCCTGATTGCTACGATACTTCCTTTTAGTTGAAGCCTGTCTACTAGTGAGTGCAGTGTGCAGTCCTTACAATCATTTGTGTTGTATAATGATCAGGTACAACAGTCTTCACCGGTCACAGTCTGGCCAAACCAGATCATGATGTAAACTGTAGACTCTCAACGACACGATACAAGTTAAGTCCAGATTCTTTGCTGCAGGTTTACTGGATACGTTGTCATCGTCAGTGAGTAGAAAGGCGTCATGCGCAAAAGTAAAAGTGATCCAAGTGAACTTGAAACACACCCCTGTCATCAGCCAGTATGAGGAAATGCAGTTGTGAAAAGAAGCATCAATACAAAGAGACCTCAGGTTAAAAGGGAGGTTGAAATATACAAGAATTTCTCTTTAAACACAGGTTTACAGGAATACTTAAAACAGAACTATAGTCCATAAACAACAGATGTATTTGGTCTTTAAAGTGACTATATAACTTTTTAATGTTTCTGAAACTATGTAATGTTCCATCTGATGATCATAAATGACCTGTAACAGCAAACGAGACTAACAGTGAAAAGAATGCTATTTTTATATAGTCTTGATTAATGCCTTTGCCTGGGTCCGATTTTCTCCTGCGAAGTCACAAAATGATTTACGGCGCTACAGAGCAAACATTCTGACGGGTCACAGATTTCGGCTTAACTCCGGAAAAGTAAGTATGCAGGTAAAAGGTAGCAGGAGGTGTCTTTATGTAGGCCTAATTGTATTTTCATTTTATTTTAGAAGCTATCTGCTGTAGTTATGACTGATAAATGATTTTCTGTCTGAGAAAAACATTCATCGCAACTATTTGACCTCCGCTAACTCCTAGACCTTTACGACAGCAGGTGTGTTAAAAACACTACCGCTTTTGTCCGAAGGGGCCGTTGAAATCAACACAAACTGAAAGTTACATATAGCCATTTTTTTTTAACCTTTATTTATCCAGGTAAGTCGATTGAGAACAATTTCGCATTTGCAACCACAACCTGTCATATTCACACAGTTACACATTCATACCTGGAAGCTGCCCAGTACAACCACAGTCTGATCTGCTGGCCACTGAGCAGCTCCACTGGAGCGGTTGGGGTTAAGGGGTTTGCTCAAGGGCACCTCAGTGGTGGTAATGAGGGAGGGACAAGTGCTGCTCTTTCACTTTCCCACCCAGAAGCTCGATTCCTTAACCCCCTAGCCCACCACTTCAAGCTAACCGATCAAAAAGAGATACACATGATTTCAGCAATGATTGATGATAACCCTCAACACCTTATACAGTAGCTACTGTGGTGAGCGATGGTAGTCATTAAAACATATACTTTACATTACATTACATGTCATTTAGCTGACGCTTTTATCCAAAGCGACTTACAATTGCTACATATCAGAGGTTGCACGCCTCTGTGCAAGTTAAATGAAACAGGCTTTAACTGATATGTGCTGGGTCCAGGCTGCACGCCTAGTGGCACTCATGACTCTTTCCAGGACAAGCCTGGGCCCTGTGTATTAAATTCTTCTTCAATCTATGTTGTGATAGGTAATAGAAAAAGAATGGTGAATCTGCTAAGTAACAAAAAGAAGCACTTAACTGCCAACTTAGCAAATTTAGCATCCATTCCTCGTCAGCCACAGCCTGTCCCAAAAAACGAGACAGATAATTATTTTAACACACTAACATTAGCCTTACTAAACGTCAGGTCTTTGGCGGGTAAATCATTTTTAATCAATGATTTTATTATTAAGCACAATCTTGATTTATGTTTTTAACTGAAACCTGGTTAGACTATAATAACAGTGATGCTGTTCTTATAGTCAGCTCCCCCTAACTTCAACTTTATGAGTGAGAATAGAGCGAATAAAAAAGGAGGTGGAGTCGCCATTTTGTTTAATGACTCATTCCAATGTACTCAAATATCTTATGGAAACTTTGCTTCTTTTGAATATGTGGCTCTTCAGCTAAGGTCCTCCTCTCGACCTATATTTCTAATTATCTACAGGCAACCTAAATACTGTGCATCCTTTTTTGACGACTTTACTGAACTGCTGTCTATAATCTGTATTAACTTTGACTGTGTAGTTGTTGCTGGTGATTTCAACATTCATGTTGACAACCCCCAGGATAGAGGGACAAAAGAACTGTGTTGCATTTTTGAGAACTATGGACTGACTCAGCATGTGACGGAGCCCACACACAACAAGGGGCACACTCTGGACTTGATTATCTCGAAGGGTTTGAACATTTCCAGGGTTGTGGTGACTGATGCTGCTCTCTCTGATCATTCCTGTGTTTTATTTAATGGCACTATCTCTGTGCACAAAAGTGTCCAAACAAAGTTAATAAGAAAACGTATATATCTCTGACAACACCAGTGAAACATTCATTCAGCTTTTCTCGTCCACACCCACCCTCTCAGGGGTCTCAGTCACTGAGCTTGTAGACAATTTCAATTGTAAAATTACAAATGTCATTGATGCCATTGCTCTCATTAAGGTAAAAACTGTCTCTGATAAGAAAATATCTCCATGGAGAAACGCCATCCTGGTAAGAACAGAAAAAAGAGAGTGTCAAAAAGCAGAACGCAAGTGGCGAAAAACTAATCTCTAGGTCCACTACAACACCTATAAAGAGAGACTTCGCATTTATAATTTGGAACTGAGGAATGCAAGGCAGTCCTTCTCGGACATTATTGCCAAAAACAATAATAATTCACGTGCTTTGTTTGCTACTGTCGATAGGTTAACAAACCCTCCAGTACCAGTAGCATCTGAACTTTGATCCACCAAGGCCTGCAATGATTTTGCCACCTTCTTCAAAGACAAAATTCAGAAAATTAGACAAACAGTCAGTGCTTCCATATCGAGTGCAGGGTATGTGTTGTCACAGTGGTCAGGCTAAACAAATTCCAATATGACCCAATTTAATATGATTAACCGTAAAAACCTGGAGGACATTATACAGCATCTGAAAACCTCCTCCTGCTGTCTTGATATTCTACCAACGGGCCTTTTCAAAAATGTTTCGAATTGTTTGGCCACAGATCTTCTACAGATTGTAAACACGTCTCTTCTCTCAGGTATCTTCCCACAGGCCCTGAAAACTGCAGTCATTAAGCCACTCTTAAAAAAGAACAATCTAGACACGTCACTAATGAGCAACTATAGGCCGATATCAAACCTTCCATTTTTAAGTAAAATCATTGAAATCAACAACTCAACCTTTTCCTGTCACTAAACAACAGTTTTGATGCCTTCCAGTCGGGTTTTCGACCACACCACAGCACTGAGACAGCTCTTGTTAAAGTCTTTAATGACATCCACTTAAACACAGATAATGGCAAAATTTCAGTCTTAGTATTACTTGATCTCAGTGCTGCATTTGATACGGTCGACCATGACATTACTAGACCAATTGGAAAACTGGGTTGGCATTTCTGGCACAGTACTAAACTGGTTTGAGTCTTAGTTAAATAATAGGGACTACTTTGTGTCTATAAGGAATTATACATCTGAGCATACAAATATGACATGCGGAGTTCCCCAAGGCTCAGTTCTGGGGCCTCTCCTGTTTAACATCTACATGCTTCCACTGGCTCAAATTATGGAAAACAATAAAATAAGTTACCATAGTTATGCGGATGACACACAAATTTATATAACCTTATCGCCAGGGGACTATAGTCCAATACAACAACTGACTAACTGCATTGAACAAATTAACGACTGGATGTGCCAGAATTTTCTTAAATTAAATGACGAAAAAACTGAGGTGGTTGTTTTTGGAGCAAAAGTGGAACGATTAAAAGTCAGCACTCAGCTTCAAACGACAATGTTAAAAACAACAGACAAAGCCAGAAATCTTGGTGTAGTCATGGACTCAGACCTGAATTTTAACAGCCACATTAAGACAATTACAAAGTCAGCCTATTACCACCTTAAAAATATATCAAGGGTTAAAGGACTTATGTCTCAGCAGGATTTGGAAAAACTTCCAATGCATGCTTTTATATTCAGTAGACTTGACTACTGTAACCGTGTCTTTACAGGTCTTCCTAAAAAAAAATCAGACAGCTGCAGCTGATTCAGAACGCTGCTGTTCGAGTCCTCACTAAGACATAAGATCAGATAAGAAAGTGGATCACATCACTCCAGTACTGAAGTCTCTACACTGGCTTCCAGTGCCTCAAAGAATTGATTTCAAAATACTTTTGCTGGTTTATAAATCACTAAACGGTTTAGGGCCAAAATACATTTCTGATCTGCTGCTACACTATGACCCACCCAGACCTCTCAGGTCATCTGAGACAGGTCTACTTGTTGTCCCTAGAACTAAACAGGGGGAAGCAGCATTGAGAGTGAGAATTGAACCTGCACCAAAGTCATGTGTCATATCCACTGTGCCATCACCACCCAGTCCCACACTTAAAGGAATAGTTCACCCCAAAACAATATAAATTGTATATAGTACTCAACTCTCAAAATAATCATGAATTCACAAAATGTAAAGAGGATTATTTATCCTCTTTACAAATTTATCATTTCAAGCATTTAGAGCAAAAACACAGCCCCTGTATTTGCATCTCTAGTCACATGCCGGGATTCTGTACAGCGATGCCTGCGCTCCACACACACAGCTGAGCCGAGATGTGTGTGCGTTAAAACACGCAGCACCTGCCCATGTAACAATTTTTGTTCCCCAGAACGTTCTGGGAAAGTTTGTTTTTGGTTGCAGGAACGTTCCCTGAAGGTTAGTTTTTGGTTCCCATGGAAAGTTTTCCTGGCGTTTAGGGAACTTAGTATTTGGTTACATCGACCGTTCTCAGAACATTCCCAGAACGTTCGCCTAACGTTGCAACCTTTAGGGGACGTTCCCCTACCGTTGTAACCTTTAACAAACGTTCCCCTACCGTTGTAACCTTTAGAGAACGTTCCCCTACCGTTGTAACCTTTAACAAACGTTCGCCTAACGTTGCAACCTTTAGGGAACGTTCCCCTAATGTTCCCCTACCGTTGTAACCTTTAGAGAACGTTCCCCTACCGTTTTTACTTCCCCTAACCTTTAAATAACTAAGGACTGTGGTACCAATTTTATTATATAATAGTATATAATAGTTTAAACTGTCTGTGCATGAGCAGGAATGAATTATTATATATTGGCAGGAATGAATGAACAGGCAAACTTGATGGGATTTAAAACTTTAATATAAAATTAACAAAATACAAAAAATATAAAAGGCCTAAAAAAATAATATAACAATCAGAAACTATACAAATAAGAAGAAAAAAACAATGGAGTGGGATGTAGAGTGCAAATGTAGTGCAAATGTAGTGTGCAAGATGCATATTGGAATGATAAAGTATGTAATGTGTAGGTGAATGGCCAAAGTGGGGATGACCCATATTATCAGCAGTTCAGGAGAGTGATGGCAGTGGGAAAGAAGCTGTTCTTGTGTCTGGTTGTTTTTCTGTGCAGGGATCTGTAGGGCCTGCCAGAGGGAACGAGGCAGGAGGATAGCAGCAGTGTAGAAGATGGCCAATAGCTCTTGTGGTAGGCCATGCTTCCGCAGTTGCCATAGGAAGTACATCCTCTGCTGAGCCTTTTTAAGGATGGCGTTGATGTTGGACTCCCACTTCAGGTCCTGGGAAATGATGGAGCCCAGAAACTTGAATGAGTCCACCTTTGACACTGGGCTGTTAGGATATTGTGGGGGGGGGGGGGGGCGGCACTGTGGGGTCCTCCACATCTGCTGCAGTCAGCACGGGGAAGTTTTTCTGGGAGGCTGCTCGAGTAGAAGTCAAAATGAAGCAAAGTTACAAGTCAAATTAAAACCTCTTATCAGCCATGCTAAGCATAATAATGATGTGAACAATAAAATAACACCTGCCTGTTATAACCCTGCAGATTGTCATGTCCTGGAAGGCCTTCTTTGCGTTTCTGCCCCGCAGGCTATACGGTTTTAGAATGTCATTGGTTGGCACTCGCCGTAGCATGCGAGGGATGGCAGTACCTCCGGTCGAACCTCCAAGGGTTGTCAGGAAAAGTTGCTGTAAAACATATAGAAATACAAATTTGAATTTATGCAATTATATAGTGTTATTCTTAGGGCAGGATAGGGCAGGACTATGGCCACTTAATTACCATTTTGTTGACAGAGACTCCTGTCGGAACTCATGCAGCTCGGTGACTGTCGAGCAGGGCGACAGCAACATGTCATCAACTGGAGCAGAGGGAGGTGACTGGGAGCTCCTTAAGAGCATGAGCAGCTCATCCAGCTTCTCATCAAGGCTATGGAAAAATGAATGGTGTTAGTTTTAGCTGTAATACATTATATTATTATATACTTGCATATGTGAACAACTTAAGTGAGTCTTCTTACCTCTCATTTCCGTCTCCTGTGTGATGAGTTCTGCTGTTTACAACAACAAAAAAGTTAAGTTACTCTCAAGTTCCTTGTCATGAAATTGTAATGAATTGAAAATGGAAAAATCAAAGCCACTGTACCTTCAACCGTGTCCCAAGATGAAGTGGCAGGCCGAGCTTGCATTACAATAGACCCATCCAGCTCTGGGCGACCGGCTGGTTTCCTGTGTGGTGTTGACTCATCTAAAAAGAAAGTAGATATGAATATTGGTCAGTTCATTTATGGTAGGTTTATTGCACATGCCATTGCAAAAGATTAACCTATGCTGTTACATTAGACATCGCTAAAAAATTTAAAAATACAAACTTACATGCAGGTGGTGGAGGCAGTGATGTCTGCTGACCTAAAAAAAAGGCAGGAAGAGACAAACACATCAGAACAGTCACGTGATATGCACCAGGTTGAGTGTCAGTAGTTCCATGGTAGGAAATATGACTCTGGTTTCTTAAACGCATGCATAAATGTTAACTTACGGACAGGGCTTCCGGACACAAGCTCCGTCCTGGAATGCTTTCCATGCTTTACAGCATACATGCATACATCCCTCGGATGTATCATACGATAATACCATGGATGTATTAATAGAACACATGGTGAATTACAGCCTCCAATTTGGACGTGCATTCAGTGAGTCCGACTGAGTTCAGCTCGACTCGCTGTATAATGCTGGCAACCATGTCGGAGCTTTCTTTAAGTTGTTTACCAAAATCTCCCACCTTGTTGTCCAGGTTCCTTATGGCGGCTAAAACATGTCCGAGGGAAGGCTCAGTCTCTGTCGCCAGCTTTATTGTATCCATAGGGCTAGCAGCGCTCACGGCATAGCTAGCTGTGGAAAGCTAACTTGTTTCCCGCGTTAGCATTCGGGCTAGTAGTCTTGAGTGGAGGAAAGTCTTTACTGTTGACAGCCGTATCCTGTCCTACCTTGCGTTATAACACTGTCGGTGAAGTGTAGTCAGCATATGTTTTAGTCAATGGCTGTATTTCAGTTCGAATTCGGGACCAAACCAACGGATCTTAAAACCTTTTGTTTGCCCTGTTCGCCAGGTGTATACCGGTGTTGTATACGGAAGTCAGGACAGGACTTCAACGGTCACCTGAAAGCAGAGGCACCGTCTTCCCCCTACTGGCGTGGGGGTGTAACAGTTGGATTTGTACACTGAACTGAACCACTTGTTAGTTATAAGTGAAATGAAAGAAAAATCGTTCTATTGATAGATTCTTGTTTTAAGTATGAGGGAACGTTCCCTAAACGTTAGTTTTTGGTTTGGTTCGAACTAACCTTTAGGGAACCAGAAACTAACGTTCCCCAACGTTCCCTAAACGTTCTGTGTTAATGGGGTGACTGGGAACGATACAGAGAGGTTTACAAAAGCAGATGAACTCACGCTAGTCTCGTTACTGTAAGTAGGCTACAATTAAACCTTCGTGACTAAAAAGTCAATACTTATCAATGTACTCACCTGTGCATAAACATGTAGAAAGCGATATTTTAATCTGCTCTGTCTGCTCAGTCCACCGTGCCGTTTACGCGAACACAGCTCTACTCTGCAAATAGCGAATTTTTACAAACAAGCTAAAACAAAAGCTATCGGTTTTTAGTCTAACCATTTATCTTAATTTGCCGGGAATCTGGAGATTTGGACAAATAACTGTAAACCTCACTGTTGGCTGAACAAATCAAACTCTCCGCTGGAGTGGTAAGTCTATGGAGGTATTATAAGACCAAAACAGATGCATCTGGCTACTTAATATGCACGTGAATGACGCAATCGTTATGTTCGCGTTCTTCATTCTTGATGATGATGATGCTGGTTGTATTATTTTGCAACAGCATCTTTCATTGCAAATGAGGCATACATGACGAGTGCATAGCCTGCTTATCAGTCCATTCATCATTAAAGCTGGGCTTTTCCACGTCAACTTTTCGCTTCAGGCCTCTATGACAGTGACATGTTACCTGACAACAGCCGTTTCTTTCTGCAAGCATTTTCCACCAATCAGGACGTTGCATACTACAACCATGTTTCCCTAATCACAGACTTTAACCATCACTCCTCAGTGAACTGCCTCCTAGTCTGAGATCATTTTCAAGTTATCGCGCCACTTATCATTATGGAGTTTCCATGTTTTTTAGGAGTTTGCTCACACTATTACATGTAAAAAAAAATATAGCATTTATTCATGAAGAAAGTGAAAATTTCTAACAAGAATAGGCGTATTAGGTATGAATTCATTTTATTTTCTTTACTTGAAAGTCCGGCCCCCGGAGTGTCTGCTTAGAAAAATTCTGGCCCTTGAAAAAATGTAGTTGATGATCCCTGCTGTAGGCTGTCTATGGTCCAACAACAGGCATCCTATCGAATGGTGGTAAGGAGAGGGGAGCCCCTGAAAAATGAAAGCATATAAGTGCAAAGAGATTTTAATAGAGTCTGAAAGAAACAGTTCCGTTCCAGCACAACTCAGCCAGTAGTAGGGGTCATGTTTGGAAGGATGGTGCAGACACCGGTCCAATATGGTGCTCCTAATTGGCAGAGTTTCAGCTTGAATACACACAGAGCTATACATAGAGCTCAGCGTGTGTGTATACTATGTGTGTGTGTATATATGTATATATAGTCTATACAGTCATGTGAACAAATCAGGACACCCATGCTAAGTTGACTAAAAAGAAGAATAAAAAAATCATCTTTAGGAAATTGATCTTAATGCCTTAATTAAAAATTGAGGAAAATCCAATCTTTAAGGACACCAATTTTCTTTGTGAATGAATAATGTATCGTAAATAAATAAATGTTCTTCCTTAAAATACAGGGGGCATAAGTAAGTACACCCCTATGTTAAATTCCCATAGAGGCAGGCAGATTTTTATTTTTAAAGGCCAGTTATTTCATGGATCCAGGATACTATGCATCCTGATAAAGTTCCCTTGGTCTTTGGAATTAAAATAGCCCCACATCATCACATCCCCTTCACCATACCTAGACCATGCCTTCAATATTCTAATTTTCTGAGATACTGAATTTGGGGTTTTCATTAGTTGTCAGATATAATCATCAAAATTAAAAGAAATAAACACTTGAAATATATCAGTGTGGAATGAATGTATACATTATACAAGTTTCACTTTTTGAATGGAATTACTGAAATAAATATTTTTCATGATATTCTAATTATATGACCAGCACCTGTATATATATATATATATATACACACACAGTATATGAGTGTGTGAAGGAGAATGGGGAGAGGCGGATGGGTGGGGGGTGGGGAGGTTGCAGGGGTGCGCTTGATGTCTTTATTCTGTCGTCTCACTGGGGGGGAATAAAGCAGGTGCTTTCACGGCTCAGCACTTCCCTATGACTGTGCCAGCGCCGGGAGCAACCACACATCCAGTGTTAATCACCATGTTCCCTGCCTATTCAACTCACAAGCATGCCTATGTGGGCGCACACACACACACACACACACACACACACAGATTCGCACACACAATGAAAAATACAGACACACTTGGGGCACCTCAAACGCCTGGAGGGAAATAGGGGCTAATCCGACAGTGATCTAGTGACTCTGGAGAGAAACCCTGCGCACAGAGGAATGTCATTGGCTTACTGAGAGGGGAGTGTGTGTGTGTGTGTGTGGTGTGTGGTGTGTGTGTGTGTGTGTGTGTGTGTGTGTGTGTCTTAGACTACAACTGGGGACACATTTAGGAACTGAAACCAGTTGATTCTTAAAGGCTTTCCTCACTGAGAACGAAACTGGTCCCAAATTTAGTTTCACTGCAGATAAAATAGATCCTTATTGCTATTGTGTTATGGTATGGTTAGGGGTGTTTTATGGATAAATTAACAAGAAAAAAAATGGAAATATATATTAATTAAAAGTCCTATGACATGCTGCTTTTTGGATGTTTTCATATAGGCCTTAGTGGTCCCCTAATACTGTATCTGAAGTCTCTTTATATAGACCTTAGTGGTCCCCTAATACTGTATCTGAAGTCTCTTTTATATAGACCTTAGTGGTCCCCTAATACTGTATCTGAAGTCTCTTTTATATAGACCTTATCGGTCCCCTAATACTGTATCTGAAGTCTCTTTCCCGAAAGCCACCAGCCTTGGTGCAGAATTACAGCCACTAGAGCCAGTCCCACAATGAGCTTTCCTTAGTATGTGCCATTTCTGTGTCTGTAGCTTTAAATGCTATTGAGGAGGAGAGAGGTGGGGCAAGGTGGAGGGTGGGGGTGTGGCCTCAACCAACTGCCATGCTTTGCTTGTTTTCAAGCCATGATGTCTCTCTCTTTCTCTTTCTCATGGGCGGGCCCAATTCTCTGGGCAGGCAAAGCAGAGAAAGGGGAGGTAACCTTCCTCCTTATGACATAAGGAGGAGATTCCAGATCAGCCCATCTGAGCTTTCATTTTCTTAAAGGCAGAGCAGGATACTCAGAGCTTGGTTTACATATATCGCCATTTCTAGCCACTGGGGGACCATAGGCAGGCTAGGGGAACTTACATTAATGTTAAAAAACCTCATAAAGTGAAATTTTCATGCCATGGCACCTTTAAGACTAAGAGTCTACGGCCACACGAGTGTCTCTGTGTTGTAAACAGCGGTGCTTTGAGCTAAATGCTAACATTAGCATGCCAACACGCTCACTGTGACAATGTTAATATGCTGATGTTTAGCAGTTAACAACAACGTCTGGAAACATGAATGTCTTTTCAAATTGTTTTGGCCTCGGGTTTCAGCTTTATGCAAGTTACCTAGGAAGGCAGGCATGTAATAGCACATATTTCAACGCTTCATAAAAAGCAACCCTGTTTGATGTGCGAGTATGTCTGTGCTCATTATTTTGTGCTGGTGTGGGTTTGCTGTACATACTCCACTCACATGACTACACACAAACAAAACTGTAATAACAGGAGGAGGAAGGAGAGGGAAAAAAGCTAAATTACACAATAGAAATAAAAAAAAGATTAAAGAGATTTATCAGATACAGAAGAATAAGAAGGTTGGCAAGAGAGAGAGAAGGATGGCAAGAAGGATGAAGCAGATAGATGGAGAGAGCAAGCAAACAGTTTGGACTCTCCTGGGAGGATCCGTTCATCCCACACATATCGAGGGATGAAGGAGAACAAATGTTGCCGGGCCCACAAGTCACATAACAGAGATCGGACCGTGCCACAGCTCCATCAGATTCCTCTGAGCTTCTTTTGTTAGAGCTCAATCCCCACAAGATGCCATGAGAACAAGCATGGATAAGCAGCTCAACCTTACAAAAATATGGCTCCTTTTTTTTAGACTAACACTCAGAGGTGGTGGGATGCTGAGACACTCTATTCACACTAAAATGTACAGGAAGGAGACATTTAGACATTCGTTTTAGTGAGCTATGCCAATGAGCCAGCATGGACAATACGAGGGCCTTGGAAGTGTCCGACCTAAATGGGATGAAGCCCTTAATGAAGTCATTAATAAAGTTATTGAATACACTCTAATACACACTAATCAGTGAGCTGTTAAAAGCATCTTTCACGAGAATAGTAATCCCTCACAGGAAACATGGTAAAAAGTCAAATCTGACTGATTCTTTTGAAACTTGCATTACAGTTGTGATAGTCTCGCATTGCCAGACCTTCCTCCAGGAGGAGGGTCTGGCTAGTCCACACAACAATCAGGTATGGGAGAGAAACATGCTCTGGTTTATAGGCATTTCTTTAAACCAATCACAATTGTCTTGGGTGGCGCTAAGCGCCGCACGGAGCCACAGGCCTCTGCAAAATAGCCTTGGAAGAAACTTGTTTTGGTGGAACATGTGTACGTTCAAAAGTTGTTTTAGTCGTGCAACAGGAAACTCAGATTGGACAGATAGTCTAGCTAGCTGTCTGGATTTACCCTGCAGAGATCTGAGGAGCAGTTAACCACAGTCCTCATAAATCGACCGAAGTTTAAATTTCCAACACAAAGAATGTGGAAGGTAATGGACATCCGGCCGAAAAGAAGGACAAACAGCGGAATTTCCGGCGCCAACGGAGCAATCCTGGAAGTGAAGTTTGTGGATATAGATTACAGTTCTGACAACGCACACACTGTAAGCAGCAAAATCCAAGCAGAGATAGTTTCTACAGAATTTAGTGCACACATCATTCAGATGATTAACATGTTATTTGCACTTCAGTCACTGTATGCAGACACAAATAGGCAGCAGGAAGAACAACAGGTAGCACAAGTCAGGAAACAGATTTCAGGGGAAAGACAACGTGAGCACTAATTGGAGATGAGGAGCAGCTGGGAAGGCAGGCAGCATATCCCAGCTGATTAGGGAGGAGTCACAGGTGTGAAGGCCAGAGGAGCACACCGAGGGCATCTAGTGGACAGGTGAGGAATGGCCGAGACAAGGAAGTGCACGCAGGAAAACCAGAAGCGGCAGAAGAGAAGACAAGAGAGGACAGGCACAGCCGTGACCATGACAATCATACAGAGGTACAGTACTGACAGTACACTTTGTCTGACAAAATCAAGCATTGAAGGATTCAAATATTTTAGCTTGTCTTTATTAAGTTGGAAAGTCGTAAAAAAAAAAAAAAAACTAATAGCTGCACCCAACCAATGTATTCTTCAAAAAACAATAACTGTACTCAAAAGCTCACAGAGGTCGCCAGAATTGCCAGAAAATTCGTCAGCTTTATTCTTCATTTTGAGAACTGACAGAATATTAATACGCACATACAGAAACTGGCACACTGGAAGAATAAAAACATTACCTTGCAGAGGTTTAAATATGCTCCTAACCTTCAAAAGCAGATTTTTCTCTGGGTAAAAACGCCTGTGAACTTGAGCACAGAGCCACAGAAGTGACACAACACTGAAATGCTTATCAAATATGAATTGCGGTCTCCCTTGACGATCAAAAACTATGCCATTAAAAAATCTTTCCGGGTAAGAGGTTATCAGAACTGCATGCAGAAAAGAAGAACGCAGCAGCTGTCCCCTTCTGTCGAGAGGCCGCGGTTAGCTCAGACCAGAGTGACAGAGAAAGACAGAGTGGCGACACTCCCATTGGACTCCGTTGTACGTTTTTTTGCCGCCTACTTCCGGGGTATGCTGTCTCGCATAGTTCCAAACATCCATTCTACGGTGTGGGACATCATTAATTTCCATTGCTGGCCGTCAAGTAACTTCTGAGGTAAGTTGATTAAATAGCTACCTCTTTTGAAATATCAACTGTCTATATTTTATCAGAGGCCCTTTATGATGCATATACTGATCTTTATTTGTATGTGCACAGCGTAATTATTTATATTTTTTTATCTTGGTAGACAACCGATTGCCTGCTAGTTTGTTAGCTCGTTAGCTCATTTTCTAGTTTGTTAGCTTGACTTCGCCAGCTATGAAGGTACAGTATCTC
This sequence comes from Sander vitreus, assembly GCF_031162955.1. Lineage (NCBI taxonomy): Eukaryota > Metazoa > Chordata > Actinopteri > Perciformes > Percidae > Sander > Sander vitreus. Next base: position 9,219,759 of record NC_135870.1, on the reverse strand, counting down.
CAGGGGTAAATTGATTAAATAGCTACCTCTTTTGAAATATCAACTGTCTATATTTTATCAGAGGCCCTTTATGATGCATATACTGATCTTTATTTGTATGTGCACAGCGTAATTATTTATATTTTTTTTATCTTGGTAGACAACCGATTACCTGCTAGTTTGTTAGCTCGTTAGCTCATTTTCTAGTTTGTTAGCTTGACTTCGCCAGCTATGAAGGTACAGTATCTCCAGGGGTAAATTGATTAAATAGCTACCTCTTTTGAATTGTCAACTCTCTATATTATATCAGAGCCCCTTATATGATGCATATACTTATCTTTATTTGTATGTGCACAGCTAAACCTGACGGTGTTAGCTGGTCAGCTGAGTAGTGTGTGTCTGAAATAGTAGAAATAAGGTTGCGTTTGTTTAATTATACCCTGACAGGAAAATGTCTTGGGCTGCGGAAAGACTCAGACTGAAGATCAATCACCTTGATCGATCATCTACCACGATTGTATCCTTGTGTTCTGCTTGTTTATGTTGGATCAGCAGGGGATTCAGGGCTGCACAGAGCGGAGCAGGCTAAGACGTTATCCGACTGCTGTGCACCTAACGGCGGACAGCTCTGGTGGGATAGACCGGGGTCCCGCGGTGTACTGCAGGCCTGCGGGAAAATGAGCAATACAGGAGTCATTTAATGCTACCTATTATTGTTTAGTTCTTTAGGTCATCTTTAAAGGGCTATTGGATTATATGTATGAATACAAATTATTCCACACAAAAAATATCATAAGCCAAAATGAGCTTTAAAATGTTTATTACACAGACAGTAGTGTGACTAATTTCTTCCCCAAATTAATTTAAACATGAATTTGGTCTCTGTTAAACATTTGTGTGAACTTCTGGTTAACTAAATTGTTCCTCTTTCTTAGCACTTATATACACAATATTCATCCCTGTTCCTTCACTTTGTTATTGTTTTTCCAGTTAGACACACACACACACACACACACACACACACACACACACACACACAGACACTTCTTGTTGTCTCGCTCATTGTTTAAAGGGGTGATAGAATGATTTTATGGGGTATTTCACACTGTTCCTTAATGAATATTGCTCAAATGCTATTTTATGGGTCCTTAACTACCCTGTGAATATGGCTCTATTTGGAACAAGAGCTTTTCTTCCAAATATGGTATGCTCATGAATATTTAGATGAGCTGCACGCTGATTGGTTTGAGCGAACCACATACACATCCATTGTAGACTAGACAGCAGGTCTTATATTTCAGACACTGCAAAGTTATACATTGTTTGTCTACTATTTCGTTATTAAATTCACTTCTGAGACTTTTTTTTTTATGGAGAAATCAACTATATAAAGCTCAAATATGGGCTGTTTTACGAAAATTGATGGCTAATTGCAAATTTGGTAAGACATGTCGGACTTCAGGAGCTCCACAGTCTGACGAGAAAGCGGAAAATTCCATACCCAGTGAAAGTCACCGTTTCCCGGTTACTGGACGACCGGGGCTCGGGGAGCTCCAGAGCTGGCTGGCTGCCAGCTGCCGGCATAACTTTCGTATATTTACAGTTGAATTTCGTCACGTCACTTATAAAACAGCTACCCCAAGGTCTTATAAAGCTAACAATGGTGTCCAATTTCAATTTAATGCATTTTTGTGAACATGAGGAGTCTCCTTAGGAGGAGCTGCTAGCTAGGCTATGTGTCCCATTTAATCCTATGGGAAAAGATCGTTGCTACACTTTCGGCATAACTTTCGTATATTTACAGTTTGTATTTCGTCACCCCACTTAAATAACAGCTACCCCAAGGTCTTATAAAGCTAACAATGGTGTCCGATTTCAATTTAATGCATTTTTGTGAACATTAGGAGTTTCGTTAGCTAGCTAGCTAGTTGCTACTGTCCCTTCAGTCCTAGCTATGTGTACAGATCGCGGCTAGTTAGCTTCAATTTCGGCATAACTAGTATATTTACAGTTTGAATTTCGTCACGCCACTTATATAACATCTACCCCAAGGTCTTATAAAGCTAACAATGGTGTCCGATTTCAATTTAATGCATTTTTGTGAACATTAGGGGTTTTGTTTCAGAGGTCGAAGAGGAGGCTAGTTAGCTCTCATTGATAGAGCGCCATCCAGCCGCAGGCTTTATCAATGAGACTCGCGGACAAGAGGCGTTTATTTCCCTGATCGTTTGTTTAAATAACTCAACACACATATCCATTATAAGATTAACTGGAACCTGTGGTAAGAGATTGCTGGCGTAACAAGCTCGCTGACCACGCTCTCACTCACACACACCGGCCATTTAGCAGGAAGAGGGGAGCTGCGGGCCCTGGAGCTCTGTCAGGGCAGCGGCGTTTGGTAGTCCATTAACCCAAAAAATGGTGACTTTGCGCGGATATGGAGTACCGTGGGCTGCCAGCCGTGACGGAGCTCCATCTACCTCACAGCAGGCTGGGGTCTGTGAAGGAAGGCGGGCCGGGCGGCGAGGCAGCAACACAGGCAGCACCGGCCGCTGAACTCCGACACACAGTCGGACAAAATTTGCAATTAGCCATCAATTTTCATAAAACGGCCCATATTTGACCTTTACATAGTTGATTTTTCGCATAAAAAAATCTCAGAAGTGAATTTTGTAATTAAATAGCGGACCTCTGGAGATCTGCATGACCTAGCTAGATTCAGAAGACTAAGCTGACCTCAGGTCAGTGGTGTAGCCTATGCAAATGTTGGGGCGTGACAAAGACTAGGAGTTGGGATGCTGACGTCAACTTCCAGCTTTGTTGAGATTCGCCCGTTTTCAGCGGCAGTTTCAAAATATGAGATTTTCATAGTAGAGGGGTATCAATGGGATTTTGAGCTTCTATGTATGTCCTATTTACCCACCGAACTGTCGTTATTCAACTATGACAAGGTAAAATCGGTTTTGCATTCTATCACCCCCTTTATTTATATAAATACTATTTCATTCATTCATCCAAGCGTAATGAGTTCCATCCATCCATCCATCTTCATCCGCTTATCCGGGGTCGGGTCGCGGGGGTAGCAGCTCCAGCAGGGACCCCAAACTTCCCTTTCCGGGCCACATTAACCAGCTCCGACTGGGGGATCCGAGGCGTTCCCAGGCCAGGTTAGAGATATAATCCCTCCACCTAGTCCTGGGTCTCCCCGAGGCCTCCTCCCAGCTGGACGTGCCTGGAACACCTCCCTAGGGAGGCGCCCAGGGGCATCCTTACCAGATGCCCGAACCACCTCAACTGGCTCCCTTTCGACGCAAAGGAGCAGCGGCTCTACTCCGAGCTCCTCACGGATAACTGAGCTTCTCACCCTATCTCTAAGGGAGACGCCAGCTACCCTCCTGAGGAAACCCATTTCGGCCGCTTGTACCCTGGATCTTGTTCTTTCGGTCATGACCCAGCCTTCATGACCATAGGTGAGGGTAGGAACAAAAACTGACCGGTAGATTGAGAGCTTTGCCTTCTGGCTCAGCTCTCTTTTCAGTCTAACGGTGCGATAAATTGAATGTAATACCGCACCTGCTGTGCCGATTCTCCGACCAATCTCCCGCTCCATTGTCCCCTCACTCGTGAACAAGACCCCAAGGTACTTGAACTCCTTCACTTGGGGTAAGGACTCATTCCCTACCTGGAGAAGGCACTCCATCGGTTTCCTGCTGAGAACCATGGCCTCCGATTTAGAGGTGCTGATCCTCATCCCAGCCGCTTCACACTCGGCTGCGAACCGATCCAGTGAGTGCTGAAGGTCACAGGCCGATGATGCCATCAGGACCACATCATCTGCAAAAAGCAGCAATGAGATCCCCAGCCCACCGAACTGCAGCCCCTCTCCACCCCGACTACGCCTCGATATCCTGTCCATAAATACTACAAACAGGATTGGTGACAAAGCGCAGCCCTGGCGGAGGCCAACTCTCACCTGAAAGCGAGTCCGACTTACTGCCGAGAACCCGGACACAGCTCTCGCTTTGGTCGTACAGAGATTGGATGGCCCTGAGAAGGGACCCCTCACCCGTACTCCCGCAGCACCTCCCACAGTATCTCCCGGGGGCACCCGATCATACGCCTTCTCCAGATCCACAAAACACATGTAGACTGGTTGGGCATACTCCCAGGCTCCCTCCAGGATCCTTGCGAGTAAAGATCTGGTCCGTTGTTCCACGACCAGGGACGGAATCCGCATTGTTCCTCTTCAACCTGAGATTCGACTATCGACCGAACCCTCCTTTCCAGTACCTTCGAGTAGACTTTACCGGGAGGCTGAGAAGTGTGATACCCTGTAATTGGCACACACCCTCTGGTCCCCCTTTTTTAAAAAGGGGAACCACCACCCCGGTCTGCCACTCCTTAGGCACCGTCCCAGACTTCCACGCAATGTTTAAGAGGCGTGTCAACCAAGACAACCCCTCCACACCCAGAGCTTTAAGCATTTCTGGACGGATCTCATCAATTCCTGGGGCTTTGCCACTGTGGAGTTGTTTAACTACCTCAGCAACCTCCACCAGGGAAATTGATGCCAATCCCCCCCTCATCCTCCAGCTCTGCCTCTACCATAGAGGGGCGTATTAGTCGGATTTAGGAGTTCCTCAAAGTGCTCCTTCCACCGCCCCTATTACCTCCTCAGTTGAGGTCAACAGCGTCCCATCCTTACTGTACACAGCTTGGATGGTTCCCCGCTTCCCCCTCCTGAGGTGGCGAACGGTTTTCCAGAAGCACCTTGGTGCCGACCGAAAGTCCTTCTCCATGTCTTCTCCGAACTTCTCCCACACACGCTGCTTTGCCTCTTTCACGGCAGAGGCTGCAGCCCTTCGGGCCCTTCGGTACCTTGCAACTGCCTCCGGAGTCGTCTGGGATAACATATCCCGGAAAGACTCCTTCTTCAATCGGACGGCTTCCCGTAATGAGTTGTTATTCTTTAATATATTTGATACTTTGTGTATGGCTTAGTCTTAAAATTATCATGGTTGTGTGGTCAACTCATGCCTCATCAGAAGAAGTGGGCTGGACACTAAATGCTGAATGGACTGTTGCTATTCTGCTTTCTCAATCGCTCTCTGACCACGGGTAAGTGAATCGGAATTACAAGCAAAATCAAGGAAATCCAATAGTCCAGTTGCGCAAAAAAGAACATCTTGAGTCGTCTTTGATTTCAAAACAGAGATGTAGTAAGGTAAAAGTTAAGGTTAAGCCACTAAAGCCAGTAGCCTACTGCTACCTATGCTAACACGAAGGTGAAGCTTTCCCTCAAACTTAAAAACGTATCGAAGTAATACTTATACATAGCTTTCAGTTGTCACACTACCACTCCAAATGTAAAACTGACATTTACAAATATGCAATATCAGTCAAACAAGTACTTGGGTATGTGTTTTCATTTAGATTAACCATTCAATATCACAATCGCTGCTGTCAGTCCCATAGAAGAACATGACATCGCGGCGGGTTTGTCTGGAACTATACAGGCTTACGTGAATCACGTGACCACCCCGCTAGCGAGATCAAAGAGTGTCTCAACTCTTCTCTCTCTGGCTCTGGCTCAGACATGTCAGACAGGACTGAACAGTGAAGACACTTTTAGAAAGCAGAGATTTAAAAGACTTAACTAAAGTAGACTGACTAAAAAGTTTAAAAATGACTTGAGAAGAGAGTGAAACCAAGTTACCGTTACGAAAGTATGCTGCTGTCGCGCTGCTCAATTTTCATGGGAACTGTAGTTTTTTCTGTGCTCACAAAGTAATTGTTCAACTTAAAATCACAAAAGTTTAATTTTAAACAAGTGCTATAGTGGATTCTGATTTGTCTGAAGATATGGACAGTTAATACAAGCAACACATTTAGTTTTTTCAAAAAGATGAGAGCTTTGCTTTCTATAGCTGAGCTAACTTAGATTATCTAAACTATTTTCAAGCATATCTTTATGAATTATATAATATTCCATGTGAATAGAAGGCAACACAACACATACACCAATTGCTTTGTCTCATTTGTGGTGCATGGAATTGATTACCCTGAAGATCCAATTCCAAAGAAAGAATTCCAGCACACACATATCTATGACGACGTATTAGGGCCATTGTAGGTAAAAATAATAATTATTACGGAGCCGGGAGAGGGGGGGGGTAACATTCCGAGAAAAAAACTCAGAATTTCCGAGATTAAAGTGGTAAAGAAAAAAATTTAATATTCTTTGAGATTAGTTAAAAATGTATGAGAAAATGTTGTGGAATAGATTGATGCAACCTTGTAAAGTTAAGTAATGTGGTTCCTTAAAATAAAAAAAACAAAATTGTTCATGTAAATTTACCACAAACTACAACGTCCCTAATACACCGTCGTACTTATTACCTCTGCATGGATTTATTTAAAAAGAGTCAATGTTTCGGTCACAGGAACCTCTCTCATATCCACAAGTGACACATAATTGCATGATAGTCCACAGCTGTTTTAGAGGTGTGTCCATGATCACACACGAAAAAAATAACTAGAAGTTAAATAAGATATTTGAAGGAAACTCCAAACGTTATTGACATCATAGTTTTAGAGAGTTTTTGTCTCAACTTTAATACTATCTCAGTTTTCTTCATAAAAAGCATCCAGCAGCCATTAGGGAAAATGGACTTGTGTGTATGTACTTGTGCATTGCTTTAACTTTCAGCTGTATTAGTTACTGCTTGTGAGCCAGGCAGGCCAAACCCAAAAGTATACAATATGATACAGTAAGTAGTAAGTACACTTAAGAAAAAAAAGAAAAAGAACATGAAGATGTGATGGGTTATAGTAGAAAGACGGTGAGAATGAGACAATATTTCCACCTCATGGTCCTGTGGTTTCATTCTCTCCTTTTAGTTGTGCAGGTCTCACAACAAACATATTGATCGTGTTTACATTAATGGGTACGTGAGGAGCTGCAGAGGACAGGCCCGCCCTGCATTTGCTGCAGTTCTGGGATCACTCAGACAGAGGAATGCTAATCTCTTGGCCAGACCTCCACCCACTACCTGCTTCATTCCCACTCTGAGTGGACAGGAGATAGGATATAGGAGGTAGGATACTCCTACTAAGACTCACAACCTCTGCCCCATCACCCCAAGTCTGCATGCTGTGGGAAAATACTCCAATTTGAACTAAAAAATAATCCTCTGACTGATCAATGTGCATGCACATACAGTACACACAGACTGTACTTAGAAAAAGGAAAAAAACACAGAAAAGATACTGTATGTATAGGGGAGTGCACATGCTGTATGAAGGAACACACACGCACGCGCACACACACACACACACACACACACACACACAGACTTAAAAAGCATGAAAGAAATCATCCAGTTGTGGTGGAGCAGAAAAAATAATTGCATGAAAATCAATGCTTTTTGTCCTGGTCCAATAAGGGAGGTATCAGAGTGGCAGAAGAAATGCTTTTAAATCCTGCAAACCTTTGGTGTGTTCCAAAGTCATACAATGAACCCCAGCAGTGCACAGCTACTGTAGGGTGCTGGGTCTGATGGTAATTAGCAGAAGTTCCATCAAAGACCGTCACTGGTGGCACTAAGCTGCAGTTGATGTATGTTTATATGGATGTTTAAAGGATGTAAGAGAAAAAAGGAAAGGCAAAAAGGCCACAAAACACTGCGTGGTCAGGCTTGATGTTCAGCGGCATCCACAATTTGTGTATAAAATCAAAGGGAAAGTGGAACTGAGTATTGGGTTTTGATGTATGATACACATTTTTAGAGTACAAATACTATTTATGTTATTTAAAATGATCAATTTTTAAAATACATGTATTGCTTTAACCAACTATCACCAAATACGACCTGGTAATGGTTTTAATGAGTTATTATGGAATTGTGGCATTAACTTAAATTAATGAAGATAATTAGTTTTGGAAATACTAAACTGTATTCCGTTTAGTTTTTTAAATTGGCCTGAAACGTAGAATATTAAAGAAAAGTTACGCACAAAACCCACCAGTTTTGCTGATGTACTTTGTTCATATTTTAAGTTTTGTTGATATGTGTTCTAAATTTTTGTTGTGTTGGTTTTGTTATTTTGTTTTATGAAGTTCTTTTGTGCAGTCACGAGGATAATGAAGGGCATGGATACTATGACAGGACATAGATTAATGCAAAAACAAATATGATATAAATAGATTTCTCCAATTTCATATCCATTTCCCCTGTATCCCCCGAAGTTGACCCATGGCCTGTTGGATGTAGACACAAGCCTCATTACCCAGGCTCCTCTCCGGCAGAGCGAGGTCTTATTTACCCCTGAGCAAGGACAGAAATAAACAAAGACCACTGCTGATCAAGTGATGGAAACAAAACACAGCTGCAGTAAAAGGTCAGAGTGGCCAGCTTCCTGTTCAGTGGTCATCGGCTTTCAATCATAAAAAAACTCAAAGTGATGCTTCACTCCGACATTGTCTTCATAATAAAAGAAAGCATTCACACATGTCAATTATATCATACTCAACTGTTCAGTCTGAGATTGGTGTTACTGACAGGTTAAAGACAGTCACAGTTTGGCAAAATTTAAACCTGGAAAACCGAATTTTTCAGCTAAGAATACAAAGTCATGAGGTCTCAAATTCAAAGTGTATGAAACAGGTTTTCTGAGAATGTTCGCTCAAGGAAAACAACAGCAGTCGCTCCAACAAAAGCACAAAAACAACTAAAGTTTACGCTTAGGTGGCAAACCCTCTAGTGGACGTAGGCAACATGATTTTAACTCAAACAAGTATCTTTCTCGACCACTAACCAAGTTGTTTTGGTGCTTTGGTGAGGAGCTGCACTGTCTCACTCACACACACACACACACACACACTAGATGAAACTTCTACAATCCCTTATTCCTTTACCCCCCTTTTTAAAACATGACATCATGAGACCCCTAGGAGCTGCTCTCACTGTGCAATGTCACTGTTTCCAGCCGGTGAAATGGATAGGCACTATATGTAGATAGATGAATGAACGACGTCCACAGGTGAAGGAGAGGGGTCAGCATGGCGGAAGAACCTCTGGGTGGGACGAGGGCGAGGTTGTATGAGCGAATCAATGAGACGAAAAGCTGGTATTGATCCTACTGGATTTATCCCCCCCCCAATGTCAACACGGAGCGTCAGTCTGAAAAAGAGACTGTGCCCTGTTTGCCCCGAGGATAAATCTCATTCTCTCCTCTACAGCTCATTTAATGAAGGATGTAATGGTGTGAGTAGGCTGAACGACTGTTAGCAGACCATTCTGGTGAATAGACTGTAAATCTTTTATCCTCCTCTAGACCTGACTTTAATTTGCTGCTAAGCCTGAGTTATAAATCTGAAATGGCATATAAGTGGCCATGCTGGCACATGGTAAATAATGTGTTCGTCTTTGGTTACATGAACTTTTGAGATTTGATATTACCAATGCAGTGTTGAATAGAAACTACTGTTAGAGCAAAAGCACTTAATTTCATACTGATGTAATGACTGTTGAAATAAATCAATAAACCTCACCATAAAAAGGGAAGAGTCAAAAGTTCAAAGTGTTAAATCAGGATTTCTCAACCGTCTTTCATCTGAAATCCCATTTTGAGGTTCTTCCGACTTAAAGAGCATGGACAGGGGGAATTATATAGAAGTTATAATGTACAGTATATAGTATTCCACACCTTAATTTATTAATTAATCTCCAATTCAAGTCATTCATTGATTCAGTAAACCTGAGGAGTACTCTTTCAGATACATTTATAAATACTTTACCAAGCTTTCCATTTCAATTTGACAATTTACCTTTCTAGTGCAGTGTCAGAGAGCAAGACAGTGAGTGGAAGACAAAGAACACAAAAATGAGTAAGTCTCTCTTCATTCCACATTACATACCATTTCTTTTCTTTAAGATTATTTATGGGCTTTTATTTAAGACAGGAAATTGGAGGGGAGAGAGAGAGAGAGAGAGAGAGAGAGAGAGAGAGAGAGCGAGCAATGACATGCAGCAAAGTGCCACGGGTCGAAATCAAACCCAGGCCGCTGCGGTAAGGCCTGAGCCTTGGTACATGGGGTGCACGCTCAACCAGGTGAGCTACCAGGCCGCCCCATACTATGTACTATTTCTAAGCAGGGTTGGAGTATGTCCACATAGGAAAATTGGCATAATAAAGTATTCTCAAAAAAGTCAGAATGTATACAAAAAACACAGATTTATTTAGTGATATTTTCCCATGATTCACTGCACGAAGGAAATGGAGAGACACTAACTGCAACTAAAACAATACATAAATAGAACATACTGTATGCAATTAGTATGTTGTATTATTATTATATAATAGAAAATATAGTAGAAAGTGAATTGCTGACTTTGACTTTTGAGGCATATAGTATTCAGTGAAATACACTAAACTCCAGAGAGTAAATTATCCTGCTTTTTAGGCCAGATGTACTAACGCTTTTGCGCCCACTTCAGGTGTATGTGTTTCGCAACGTGCGCGTAAAAGCATGGCGAGGTATGTACAAACAGGCGACTGCCTGTCACGGGAATTGAAAATGGCAAATTGCGCTTTTCCGTTTCATGCATATGCATTCATGGGAGGTTGAAGGGGAAAGCGGGAGTTTCCCATAAAGAGATGGGAGGGGAAGCGTAAAGTGCGCCTAATTATGTATTCCGCGGTATGTACATAAACTGCTTGTGAAAGCGCGCCTCTGTTTTGCGGTGAAAATTCTCCGCCTCTTAAAAGCAGGTGTAAACCAGCCGCAAGCGGGTTTCCTCGCATATGCCTCCTGGTTAAATGGCAGCAGTAATCCGAGCAAGACAAAGACATAGGCCAAGGAGACGAGCTGAAAAGATTTTTGCCACAAAGATCACACTTTTTCAGTTGAGTGAACACAAAATCATTAAGCATTACAGATTAAGCAGCCATGCAATATTACAGTTAGTGGAAGAAATCAAAGATGACATAGAATCTCTGACTCATTGTTCACATTCCATTCCAGCAGTTAAACTCCTTGCTACATTACAAATATTGGCATCAGGATCATTTCAAACAGTCATAGCATCAGCAGTGGGAATATCGCAGTCTGCACTCAGCCGTATCATAGCACCAGTACTTAACGCTTTGCTACAGCGCACTAGTCAATACATACATTTCCCCACCACTAATGCCGAAATAACACGCATCAAGCTGTTACCTCATAAACAAGCAGATCAACTTCGTTATCGCTAAATCTTTGTTTTCGCTGTTTTGACTGACTTGGTGGCTGATCCATGATAGAAAGATGCGCAAATTTACGGTACAGTGGGCGGAGAAAGACGCTGATTACCCGACAAACTTAAGGTTTGGTAAATACGATGTAAACTGAAGTATCACAGTGTGCGCTTTCTGCGGGTTGGCCATGGCGCTGACAGTGTTGGGGAGTAACGGAATACATGTACCGGCATTACCTATTCAGAATACAAATTATGAGTAACTGTATTCCGTTACAGTTACAATTTAAATAGTTGGTATTTAGAATACAGTTACATTGTTGAAATCAATGGATTACATGACGATACTTCTCCGTTTCCCGAGTTTATTCACTCTCTGAATAAATTAAGGCAACTCCATGCATTTTCCAGAAGCCCCAATATGAAAACGAAAAAATTAGCTATTTGCGTGATCACTGATAGAGGTAGAGATGGAGCCAGAACCGGCACAACAAAGCCAGGGCAGGAATGTGTTTCTATCTTGGAAATTCAAACAGCATTTCACATTAAAGAAAGAACAGGGAGAACGAAATATAACTGCAGTGCAACCTCTGCTTGCCAGCAACCAACCTCCTTTCAGCGTCCAGATTACTCCAACCTATTTTATAGTTGACGTGCGACTTTACATTCTCCTACGTGCTGATTTACTAGCCCCAGAGCCGTTGAAAGACTGACTAGCCCTGTTTGACATGCTAGCTAACGTTAGCTAAAATTAGCTCGTGGTAGCTTAGACTGCGGTAAGATTTTTGTGGTATGCAGTTCGGGACTACAAATACTACAAATCTATCTGCTTGTTCAGGTACACATTCAGCCAGTTGGAACAGAAGAACACACCAGAATAGGCCTGTTTAGTAAGCTGTATGTGATGGCCGCATTCCTACACTTATAAAATGGAATTCAATGTGGAAGTAATCCAAGTATTCAGAATACGTTACTCAGATTGAGTAACGTTGAGTATTACGTTACAAATTACATTTTTGGGCATGTATTCTGTAACGGAATACATTTTAAAAGTATCCTTCCCAACACTGGGCGCTGATAACGTTACATTCGCAAATGTACGTACATCTGACCCTTAAAGCTTGTGCAAACCGTGTTCACACACACACCTTCATTGTATCCATACAATTTCAGCCTCGTACAACCAGATCCCTTCAGAAACTCCTTGTTGACAAAATATCAGTAAGCAGACATGACAATAACAAATAGTAAAATCCTCTTCAATAAATCGTCCTCCTCAGCAGTACAATCATTCACAAACTAGACCCATTGACTACTGAGTGAGTCATTCAGTCAACTGAACAATGAGCTCACTCATTCACGTGAGCAGTGTGTGTGTTTGAGTGACTGCGTCAGTCATGTCATTGGTAAGTGCAACTTTACATTTGGTGACGTGATAGATGAGTGAGTGAGGAGGAATGAGGAAGTGAATGATTAATTGATTGATCCATTGAGTAAGAGGGTGAGCGAGAAGCTGGGTTTGTTACCGTAACCTTCAGTGGCGACAGACACTAAGTGTTGAAGAGCAGGGAGGGGTGTGTGTGTGTGTGTGTGTGTGTGTGCGTGCATGTGTGAAAGGCACCTCCAGAGGTATGCATCGATCACCGGATCACACGGGGACACTGAGGAGGTTCAGTCATGCCGCTGCTGCCGACAAGCAGAAACGAGGCCATGACACACATACTGTACAGCACCCGCACACACACAAATGTGTACCTCACACATGGACTCGCCTTACACACACACACACACACACACACACACACACACACCCCCACCCACCAGTAGATTAGTGTTTCTGCTGCTCGCCCAGTGTGGGACAGGACACCAACTGGGCCCTCCTCAGATGCTGTTAAATCTCAGTCGACGACTTGTCATCCCTCCTTATAAAGTGACTGCTATGCGATGTAGAAGGATGAACCCTCAGGTGTCATTTTTGTTCATTACTGTTCACTTCTTGTGGATCCTTAATCACTGCATCCACTTCCAACCTACCAAACTTCTTCAGACAAAAACCACCAACATAAAACTCTATTAACGTAATGGTTGGAGGGGTTAAAAAAGAAAAGAAAAAGCTAAACTAAAACACAACAAATATAAAGGAAGAAAAAAGGCTCGTGGTGTTAATATTTTTGGAGGACTGACTGGGTGAAAGGGCGTTTCAGGGTCACTCCGAGGTTATTTCTGGTTTCCCTGGTGGGCCAACACCTGATGCAAGTGAAAAGAGCATCACTCCCAAGGTAGGATCACTAACTAGGAGTTGCTAGGAGACCATGATTGGTGTATGTGTGCGTGTACATGTGTGTGCAAGCAAGGTCTCTCAGTGTGTGTGTGTGTGTGTGTGTGTGTGTGTGTGTGTGTGTGTGTGTGTGCGCGCGCGCGTGTATGTCTCTATTCATTTTCTAGAGGACGCATCTGGTTGTGTAAAGAACATCATATGTTCACAGTGACAGGTGTTCTGTAGTCTGGAAGCCACAAGAAGGGGGGGGGGGGGCATTAAATGATGAAATGTAAGAAATGAAACCAATTAATGCACCAGAACCAAAGATATGGAACCATTACTTCATGCATTTTTCCTCTTTATCACAATCTGCCTACATTACCCACAATGCAACTCAACCGTGAAATGTTCGGTCAGAGATTCAATATACTGGTCAGCTCACATATCTGCAACTCCACATCACCACAATTTTTTCATTTTCAAACATGTAGTCTTTAGACCTAAAAGACACTGACTCATGTGACATCACTTGAGGCAGTTTATCAGATTTAGCGTACCTCCTTCCTCAGCCACAAAAGGTTTTATACACCTTTTTCACATATGAAGTAGTACACCCCAAGACCTGAAAACACACATGGATGTGTAAAATCAGTGGAATTCCTCTTTAAATATACAGTGCTCTGCATAAATGAGTACACCCCTGCTAAATTGACTACAAAAAGAAAATCATCTTTTGGAAATTGATCTTAATGCCTTAATTAAAAAAATTAGTAAAAATCCATTCTTTAAGGACACCAATTTTCTTTGTGAATGAATAATCTATCGTAAATACATAAATGTTTTTCCTTAAAATACAGGGGGCATAAGTAAGTACACCCCTATGTTAAATTCCCATAGAGGCAGGCAGATTTTTATTTTTAAAGGCCAGTTATTTCATGGATCCAGGATACTATGCATCCTGATAAAGTTCCCTTGGCCTTTGGAATTTAAATAGCCCCACATCATCACATACCCTTCACCATACCTAGAGATTGGCATGGGGTACTTTCCATAAAATCATCTCTCAATGCAAATCAAACCAGCTATTAGGCTAACCGACATAAACACATGCCAATCTCTAGGTATGGTGGTATCCCTGTATTTTAAGGAAGAACATTTATTTATGTACGATACATTATTCATTCACAAAAAAAAATGGTGTCCTTAAAGGTTGGATTTTTCCTAATTTTTTTTTAATTAAGGTATTAAGTTTAATTTCCAAAAGATCCATCCATCCATCCATCTTCATCCGCTTATCCGGGGTCGGGTCGCGGGGGTAGCAGCTCCAGCAGGGGACCCCAAACTTCCCTTTCCCGGGCCACATTAACCAGCTCCGACTGGGGGATCCCGAGGCGTTCCCAGGCCAGGTTAGAGATATAATCCCTCCACCTAGTCCTGGGTCTCCCCCGAGGCCTCCTCCCAGCTGGACGTGCCTGGAACACCTCCCTAGGGAGGCGCCCAAAAGATGATTTTTTTATTCCTCTTAAGTAAAATTTAGCATGGGTGTACTCATTTATGCCGTGCACTGTATGTTCTCATTGATATATGGCCCTGTGAGCTAATGGCTTCAGACAATATTCTCAAGCGTTTTAGAGACACCAGCCTTTGTGTACAAACACATAGTGTATACTGTACAGTATGTATGTATGTATGTATGTATGTGTGTGTGTGTGTGTGTGTGTGTGTGTGTGTGTGTGTGTGTTTGTTTGTTTACAGCCTGGCCATCTGGTCAAAGCATTTCAAGATGGATAGATAAATTATTTCTGATCATGCACAACTCGTTTGGGGGCCTTCCTAAAGGTCCAAACTGATTTATTTGAGAATTTGGGATTGTGACTCCCACAGAAGTTGACTTTTGCGTCATCCTTTCGGCAAATACAAGAGAGAGACCGAGAGGCAGATAGAGAGAAAGAGAGATGAGGCTTGTCCTGAATCTTGTCCAAACTCTGCAGGCTGCCACGATGAAGGGTATATTTTTTTTATCAAGGTCTGCCAGCTAGGCTACTCTGACAGTTCTATCCTCTGCCAAAACACAAACATGGAGAGTGTGAGAGTGAAAGAGAAGGAGAGGATAGAGAAAGGTGGAGAGTGACATAAAAACAAAACAAAAACAAGAGAACGAGTCTTGTCATCTGATTTTTGCCACTTACTGACACTCAGCGTTTGACACAACTTTTCAGACTTGGTTTTCACACTCTGGGGAACCGAATGATTCACAGAGCAGATTTCTATATAAATTGAATCACAGAAATTACAGAATATTCACATCCAACTGATTCAGAATTAAGTTTTCTAAAAGGATGTCTAATTTTACACTGCCACTTTGAACACAGCATGGTCAAGTCACTAACATTGTTGCAGGAAATGAATGCAGAAATGCCCTGTTGTGCTACATAGTGTAGTGTGTACATGTCTATTAGCCAGGACAGGCTGTTCTATTGTTATTGATGCTCTTATTTAGTTAGACATAATTGAATTCCAAAATACAATATCACTCATTCATCATGTTGAGGGTTGACATTTCTATCAGGTTATTGATGCACATTCAAGTGAATTTAGTAAAGTGTAAAAAGCATATATAGACAAATAGAAAATGTGTAGTAGGCTAAACAAGATCATGATTTTTGTTAGAGGCACAGTGGCGTAAATCACAGAGGCTGCACAAAATGCAATCAGCTTCACTGCCTACATGTGTAATCCTTATCCATTTTTGAAATAAATGTTTGGAGCTTAATCATACTGAGTCACGTTT